>NW_014543815.1:353308-377032 GCF_000741045.1 Vigna radiata var. radiata | reverse complement strand
ATTTTAAGATGCCAAAAATCTTACAAGCAATACAAATAGGTGTAGAATAGAAGTAGGCACTCAAATGGATTCTAAGAAAACTTCTACGACACATGAAGAAAGCAAGAAAAACTGAATTCATGCACAAGTGATTCTCACTCTTTGATAATACTTGCAGCAACTTTAATTCCAAATTAAACTTCTTTCAACACTATTTTGTTCAATATCAAACTGTATAACAGATTCATCCTTCTACTTCCCCATTTCACTCAAAATTAAGGTGTGAACATGCTATTTTGAAAACAGATGAATCTATTTTGAATTTGGATGTTCTAACAAGTTTAAATCAATATTTAGGACTTGTTTAAACTGCCAAATAGCACAACTTTAAACTAATTGTCATTCTTATTTTACTATGTTCATTAATCAATGTTTGTTTTGTTCATCATTACAGATGAAGGTGCAGTGGAAAGCTGAACATGAAATACAAATACATAGAAATTTCCACATGAAAGCATCTCATCAGCTCTCAGGGTGTGTTCTTTTGGATGGATTTGAGGGAGATGATTTGGGAGAGATGATTTGAATGGATTTGAGTGGATTTGAGGGTAATTTTATTGTTGTTTTTTTGAGTGGATTTGCGGGTATTTGAGAGTGAATTTGAAAGTAAAGTTTGTGAGAATTAGTGTAGGATTTGATTGATGTGATAGATTTAAAAAATTAGTTTAATTGGTAGAAATTATAAATTACCAAAATGCCCTTAGGTATTAAAGTAATATAAAATGTGATTTTTTAATGTTATATTTGAATGTATAAATGTTAATAAAGAGAGGAAATTAATTAATAATAATTGAAATAATAAGTAAAATTAGTTTTTAAAATATTACAAATTTATAATGTTGTAAAATAATTTTATTTTTAATTATAGTATTTGTTTATAATATAATTTGTTATGAAATACTATTAATTTTATTTTTAAATATAGCGAGTTATGAAATACTATAAATATCCAAATTAATTAAGTATAGACATATATAACATTTGATTTTTTTTTAAATGAATAGTGCAGGAAGAGGAGATAATTGTATAAAAGTTTTTAAATAATAATGTATTTTATTAATTTTAAGAATAGTCTTAGTCCAATGTCAAGCTCTCACCTCCTCCACTCTCCCACGTGCCACCGTGCCATGCTTTGGCACCCCACATGTTTTTAGCCCTCGGCACTGGCTACTCTACACCCTCAGATAAACACTCCCACCACTGAGGCCTAACCTTTTCGAGCGTGATGTTGAAGTGAGAACCCGAAGAAGAGGTACAGGACCAAGTTCAGCAAGGAGCACAAGGAGAAGATGTAAAACTTCTCTGAGAAACTGGGGTGGAGAATGCAGAAAGACTCATGGGTGTCTTGGTATCAACTCCTCCTTCGTCTACAAAGACTCATGGTATTTTAAAATTGCATGAGGGTAAATATGCCATTGTACTTAGAATCATTGCAAATCATCTCACTTTAGCGAAGATGGCCAAATCACGCAATCCCGCAAATCCATCACTTTCCATCCTCTATAATCTGTGCAAACGAACGCCAACGACAGATTATTTCCTCGCTCGTAAATCTCTCTGCATAGTGAAATCCCTTCAAAGGAACACAGTGTCAGAGATGTTTAGGGATGCCCGCAATGCAGGGGAGCGCCCTTACTGGCTGGGCGAGAACATTTGGAACTCTTTACTTGCACATTGGAATTCAGTAGAGTTTCACAACAAGTGTGCTACAACCCAGAGAAACAGAGTGTCTCAAAAGGGTGGCGCCTTGCATACTGGCAGGTCGATCACAGTTCACGAGCATGCCATTCGTATGGTAAACTTTCTTTACTTTTCTGTTTCTTTCATATATAACTTATGTATATTCTATTTCATACACACTTCTAAGTCTAAATTATGTTATAAGCACAAGCTTTGGGACGCGCAGTCCATGTTGACGAGGTCTTTGCATAGACCCATGTTAAGAAGCGCAATAATGAATTCGTTGATGAAAGATGTTATTTGCTTACATGAGTCTTGCGAGATCTTTCATCAACGAATTCATTAGTGTCCTTCTTAACATGGGTCTGTGCAAGGACCTCATCAACATGGACCGCCCATCCCAAAGCTTGTGCCTGTAACATAATTTAGACTTAGAAATGTGTATGAAATAGAAAATACATAAGTTATATATGAAAGAAACAAAAAAGTAAAGAAAGTTTACCATACGAATGGCATGCTCGTGAACTGTGATCGACCCGCCAGTATGCAAGGTGCCACCCTTTTCAGACGCTTTGTTTCTCTGGGCTGTAGCACACTTGTTGCGAAACACTGCTGAGTTTCCAATGTGCAAGTAAAGAGTTCCAAATGTTCTCGCCCAACCAGTAAGGGCGCTCCCCTGCATTACGGGCATCCCTAAACATCTCTGAGGGACGGCTTTTAGATAAAAGTTGTCGGTAAATGTTAGCGACAAGCATATTACCGACGGTTTTTAGATCGTCGATAAGCCGTCGGTAATGACATATTACCAACGATTTCTGACTATTTCCAAGGAATACAGACCGTCGGTAAAACCCTTCTTTATTGTAGTATAGAAACTTAAAATGCTATAATATTTATTCTATAATTAAAATAATGCTTAACACAAACTTCTTCTTTCCACCATCCAATTATTATGGTTCTTTCGTTTAAACGAATTTTCTGAGCGTTCGTCATTTGTCTTATCTTGATCTGGATTTTGCCAACATCTCCGAGAACTACTCCTCGAACGCCTTCCTCGACCACAACCCTCGATAATTCCCTTTGGAATTGTAGCTACTAATCTTCGAAGCGTTGGCTTGCAACGCTTGATGATCATTTGATTTATCACCCTCTCTTTCCATTAATCACTGTTCGATGCCTCCAAACACCTTTGCAATTCTTCCACTTTCAAATCTTTAATTTTATTTGATTCTTCAATGGCCACCATGATCGAATTTGGAGACACAGTTTTTAGAATCTTTGCAACAATAGATTGATCTGTAATCTTTTCTCCGCAGTTCTTCATCACACTTGTGTAGGTCACAATTCTGTTAAAGAATTCGGCTATTCTCTGACTGCTTCCCATCTACATAAACTCATATTGATGCCTCATGGTTTTCAAACTCACTTTCTTTAACTTTTCTGCTCCTTAATTGCATTTTTCGAGGATTTGTCATGCTTCCTTTGAAGTTACAGCTCCTGCAATCTTCTCGAAATGGACTTTATCAACACATTAATGGATAAAAAAGATAGTTTTACAATCCTTCTTCTTGCTCTCTTTATAAAGAACCTTTTCTGCATCAGTGGCTTTCTGGCGCACCCTTCTTCAACCACCTCTGCAACTTCCTGGTATCCAAGAATTGCCCTCGTCTGCATGCGCCATTTGTCCCAGTTCTTGCCATTAAAAATGGATAGATTGGTTGAGAATGCACCAGGCCCCATTGATCTTGCTGCCTCTTGATACCAATTGTTAGAGAAAAAGAAAAAGGACTAACGACAAAGAGAGAGCAACACACAATTTGACAGAGATACTGAAAGCACTTTATATTCTTCTGATATGAGTATAAGGTCTCATTCAAAACTGATTAGAAGGTATTATTATGACATCAGTTTTAACTGACTAACTGTCATGAATTATTAATCACCTATTAACAATTTCTTCCTCCATCTCATAAAAAAAAAGCTTCCAAAAAACTTTTTCCTTAATGAAAAAGATTGATTGCTTTCCAGAAAAAAAAAAAAATTCTGATTTTTTTATTATGATCCGAAAAATAGATTCCCTAGATGATAGGTTACTGGTAGAAGTGTGATAAGGTACAGGCAGCGATACCCTTTCTTCTATCTTAAACTTTATTAAAGAAACCAAACATAAAAAAGATATGTTTTTTTCTTGTTTTTTATTCTTTCATTTTTTTTCCTTCCTAAATCATTTCAACCCATCATAGCATTGGATTCTGAGTGTCTAAATCGAAGATAGAGTCATGTTTGACGAAATGTCATTCATAACTTTTAGGTTCAATATATATCTTACACCTTTACAAAAGTTGTATAGTATAATATATCTTAATGAATAACGGTATTTTTCACGGTTCGAATGTGAATTCTTAGAAGCTCTTTCAGCATATAATCAAATATTTCCTGTTTTTGAATATTTCAGGCTCTAATTTAAAGAGTTGGAAATAGTTATGGTATCTCATAGTATGTCGCGAATGAGATTGTCAACTTTTATTATGAAAAAAATGGGAGCCCAAGAAGTTGAACAAGTAAAAAATCAAAAGAAAAAGTGACTTTTCCCTTTACACTATAAAACATATACAAGATATAGAAGAGAGAAAATGGTATATTAACACAACCCACACTCTTGGAAAACATGAAATGCAAAAGGGTACTATTATTTGGACACTCAACACATTTTTACACACTTTACATCCACTTTCTTTCTTTACAAATACAAAAGTTAACTTTTTTTTTAATAACTAAAATATCTCTAAATGTAGATTGTCAACTGGTGCAAGTAATAACAAAAAAAACATTTTCCATACAAAAAACACAAGTCTTAAAATCCCTTCAAAGTTCGAGAATGTATATTTAAAACTCCTAGCATACTTAGAACTCCTAACATACAAATGGTAGTAAAATAAATTTAAATTTAACTTATTTTTTTAAAATAGATTTGTAGAGTAAAATTTATTCTTCATTTTTTTAATTAATCTTTTCTTTAGTCAGTTTAGATTTTCTGAACATATTTCATAATCCAAAGTTTGGTAAAAATATATGCAAATTGATAAGTTGTTTTTTTAAAAAAAGATGAAACAAGTATGTTTGGAGTTTATCATGGATTATATGACCATCAATATCAACATGTTACGAAAGTTGTGTCTGGCACATTGGATATTGCAATAGGAGCAGCTGGAAACATGTTACGAAGGAGATAGATTTGGATGGTTATTGAGATGACTGAGATATAATGATGACAAAAGATTTAGATTCATATAATAAAGTAAGAGGATATGGAAAATCATATTTTCCTTGAAGTGGAAACAACTTTCAAGTCTGCATATTTAATTAATTTATGGTGCAAAGCCTTCGAGCATCATGTTCTTGTAGACCTTCAAAGGTTATGCGTATCATTGTGTCTTTTATATCAAGTGCGATGAAAAGCTTGGGAAATAATCCTATTGTGCTTAAGAAATTCAAAAGGAAAATTGATATTGTTTTATTGCCAATCATAAACAAACAAAAATTGGATTTTTCTTTTCAAACTCTAAAAATTATAGATGAATAACGGTTTTTTAAACCTTAAAAAATATTTGATACTTAATTTCTCATTTAGTTTGTTCATTTTGTCACTAGAAACTACTCATTTTAATTCTTTTAACATACATTTATTAGCTTGTTTTAAACGTTTACTTATATGTTTACAACATTTTAGTGTTTATAATTTTAGATGATGAAAAAAGTAGATTAAAGAATGTATAGACACTAAAACGAGTAACTTTTAGGTCAATGAACAAAAATATAAAGATTATGCATCAAACTAAAAAAACTAACAATTAAATTGTAAAGTATAAATTACTAAAATAAGTTCCATTCAAATATTTTACCAAATATTTTTTATCTTGATAAACAAATCAAATAAATCATTATTTAACTATTTAAAAATGATAATAAAATAGGATTAAAAACATGATTTTTTTTTATCTCGTATTTACTTTTTTAAAGTAAAAAATTATTCTTATCCTCATATTTTATTTATAAAAAAACACAATTATTAAAAAAACAAAATTTTTCAAATGTCTATTTCTTTTATCAAAATTATAATAAAATCATGTTTTATACGTTAGTTAGTAAAGATTATTATATAACACTTGTTTTAGTTAACACAGTCAAGAACTATACCTTTACACTTTAATTCACTTTACCTAATTCAGATTATTTTCCTTATTCCAATATCTTGTTGAATCTTCTCTAATAAAGTCCAAATCCGAACGAGTGGAGTGGATACTTACGCACTGGGACGCTCAAATCAGTTTTCAGTTATTCATTGATTATCGCAATTAAGTTTTGAATATCCAATAAATACAATCGTTTACCTCTTTACCTTTTGTTTTTATATTTTTTGTTTAGAATTGACCCAATCAGAATCCAATATCTTATAACCATGTTCTACCTTACTAATTATCTTCATGCTTTCTTAGCAACCAATCAATCTATGTCATTTTAAAGGTTTTTAGAGAGTTGATCGACAATTCACTTTAAGGTTGCTCTTACCGATACAGCACAACACTTAAACGAGATCATATAAATAAAAAATATTAAACTAATAATAATTTAAACTTAGTGTAAATAATTCATTTATTAAATTTCAATATATAATAAATGGTAACAAACAAAATTTATTATAATGATATTAAATTATTATATTATAGTAAATCAAACATCTTTATATAATAGTAGTGATAAAATTACATTTATAAAAACTAGTTAAAAAATAAAAATAGTTATATAAAACATCATAAATAAAAGGTAAAAATATTAAGAAAAAAATAAAAATATCAAATGTGTCTTACAAACACTTATTTAATAAAATTGTAAAAAAAAAACTATAATTAAAAATATAAGGTAAATAAATATATTAAAAATCTAAGAAAATCTATCAGAGTTAAACATTCTCATGCAAAAATTAAATAATAAATAAAAATATTAAAAAGGAGTAGAAGTAATCAAATATAAAACCTACAATATATTTGATTAGGTGAAATGGATAACACTTTTTTTCAGCACGACGACGTAAAAGTTTTGATAAAAAGGAAAATACATTAGATATTTGATTTAATTTTATAAATATAGAACAAACCAAATAATTAGATGAGACGAAAAAATATGCAATGAAAGAGAAAAAAAGAAAAAAAAAAACAGAATTATAGGATGAGATGAGTAGAGGATGAGAGCCTGACGGATACATAGATACTCATTCGGTCTTTATAACCAGTTGAAAAAAATTGGATATTAGCTTAATACGGAAAAATTGTCAAAACTAAAACGAGTTTATTTGGTATTCCTGATTGCAACCTTATATTGAATGAGAACAAGTTCTATAAATAAAGTCCACCAACATTTTACCTAATAATAACAAGTATACAATAAATAACGTCTTAAAATGTGTATTAACTTCGTTACCTTTCCTTCATTATATTTTCGAACCACAATGAGTGTCAATTAAATGTGGTTAGGTGGAACCATTTTTGCAATATTGCATTCACATAATAATCATTAATACTTTCCATTAAGATATCTAAAAACATACCAAAAACAAAGGAGAAATAGAAGTGGGTTCCCAAATTGACTTTTTGAGCATGTTTGTTTCTGCATAAACGGTGCATTTTGTTACGCCATAATCAAGGATCATATCATCATTTTCAAAGCGTTTAACTTCCTAACAATTCCAAACCAACTTCCTAAACATTTTTCCAAGAAACTGAGGAAAACAATACAATGGATGAAATCAAAGCAAAAGGAAGTTTCCCAATTGAAATACCCCACCAGACAAAACTCATAGCTACCAAACAGACCAAACAGAAAAAGACTTGTCCATGTGTTATGAATTCCTCCACAAATTCACGTCTAAACACTTTTGTACCCCAAATCATAACGTGTCCAAATGGCTTAAAACCCTACATTTTTAGCACATTCCACAAACATCATTGTTCATCGTACCTATAATTTGCCACTCCATCCTCCCTCATCAATACAAGATATACTATTCTATCTATTTCCTTTTCCATTATGTAGCCCCAGCAAGAAAAACATAAACCAATAATCTCCCAATGAAACTGTTGTTCCCACCCTCTAAAAAAGTTGCTCTCTTTCTATTCTACCAAAACAAAAAATGATCCTTTTCAATGCAATATCAACCAAGTGGTGGAAAACATAAGCATGACATATTAGAATGACTCAATTACTCATATAGTCTTTATAGTTATAAAAAATTTCCTTCTAGTTCCTATACTCTGAAACATATTTTTTATCTGTTATGGTATGAGTAGGGATTCAAAATAATGTGTAAAAGCTGAATGTTTTGTTTATTATAGGAACTAGACAAGAAAGCTTTTGTAAATATAATGATCACATGAGTAATTAAACCAATATGAATTTGACAAGACATGAAGAGTACCTCACTCTTCAATCCTAGGTTGTTCACCCCACTTCTTCATGAACTCCAGAAAAATCTCATTCCATGTGTCAATAGGCCCTGGCAAGCACCAATGAACACAATCATTCTGCACACGCTCTTGATTCCCATTAGCAAATGGAAAGGGATACATATAAGGACCTGGGTGGCCATCTGGTCTCAATAGCGCTAATTTTGTTACATCCAATGCCTCCAACCTAATAATCCCTCCCAAATTATTAGCTTTTGTCTTGGCATCTTCCACTTCTTCAATCTCAATCTTTCTCATATCAGAATCCATCCCTTCAAGTTCCTTCTCCCCTTTTCTATAAGGCTTTGTCTTTGGACAAGCACCAGCTTTATCCCATTCACCTTCAAAATGTGCAGGTGAAAATGTTGTCACAATTATATCAGTTCCATAGCCCTTACCTCCTCTCCTATCAATTATACTATTGAGGGTAGTCCTTAAAGCCTTTCTTAACACATCATAAAACCCAATTTCAGTGTGATTTAGGCCAGGACAGTAATGACACCCCAAGACTGAACTTCCCTCATAGTACACTGCAGGGTGCAAAAACCAGTGCCCAATTGACAACACAATCAGGTCCATTTGATCCATATCCCTTGCCCACCTCTCATCAACATGATCCAAATACAACTTATTATGATTTGGCCCTGAATTTGACTTTTCAACACCTTGCACAAGAAATGGGGACCAGTACAATGAGACAGTCACATTGTGAGAAGGAAAATGCCACTTCCGAAATTTGTTGTCCTCACCATTCCGGTAGACAAGGTTAGGGCTTGAAGCAGTGCTCAACATGCAAAGAAGGGACTCTAATTGGTTCCTGGCCATAGAATCCCCGACAAAAGCTACATGCTTGTTGCTAATGAGTTGGAGAAAAGTTTGAGGCTCAAACCTTGGAAGTTTGCATTGACTTGGTTTCCATCTCCAGTAAAGATAGCCAGAGTCAGGTCTTCCATGTGCTATGCAATTCTGGCCTTCTTTGATTGTACCACAAGTTGTACCGTTGTACAAAGGACCTCTCTTGTCACGGATCCATTTGCCATCAAAGTAATCACATGGGCTCTCATAAGCTTTCTCTTTTTCTGCCAATAAAGAACATGTAAGCAAGTCTAATAAACCAACAAATCAACCACCCCAAGTTGCCAATTACAGTTCCATGAAACTTAGATTCAATTCCATTCATGTTTTCACCTTGTTGTCCAATCAGAATTAAAGTTTCATTTCAATAATCTATGTTGACACTAATGCAAATCTTCATTACACAAATTAAAACACAAAATACAAAACTTGAATAATTACATATTCTAAATAACTTCATTCAAGTTTTGTCCATCATAAATCAAGACAAGACTAGCAACTACATAGGTTTGACAAAATGAAATTAAACACATGTACCTGGAGAAGAAGGTGGAGAAGCAGAAAGAGAAGAGTGGGAGATGATGGTGACTGGGGTGGAGTTGGGAAGCTCTGTTTCTGGAGATGTAGGGAAGGGTAGAGGGTAGAAGTATAAGCGAAGCAGAGCAATGGGAAGAAGAGCGTAAAGGGTCCAAGGAAGAAGTCTCTTGGTTATGGACAGGGATTGGTCTTTGAATGGGCTTGTGATTCCCATCTTCAAAGCCTATCCCTTGTTTCTGCTAACCTTTCTTCTTCTCTTTCTAATGTTCTTAGCTGAGATGAATCAAGTCTCACGAAGAAAGAAAAAAAAAAAAGCAAACTTTTGTGATTTTTGTATTGAGAGTTGAGGACAGGTTCTCTGCTTCTTACAATAGATTACAGAAAATAATAATAAAAAACATAAGTTGGATCTCATGATGTCTGTCTCTAATTCACTAGTTTTCATAAGATTCTAATAATGGCCTTAGAATATTGCTATTCCAATCTTGTCCTCCTTCCCTGTCATCGTTATGTAAACAAAACCTTTACATTAACTAATAGTATATTATCATTACTATTTAAGTAATTGGTTTTACATATATTCTACTTAGAACAACTTTACTTCTTAACCATGAATCTTTTTATGCTTTTTAACTTTATTTTGAAGAGGTTGTGCGAAAGAATATAAATGTATGTTTTGCAAGGATAAAATCGTCTAGACAGGAAGAACTTTACCAAGGACCATGATCAAGTGGTCCTACCAAAAAAGGACACATACTTTTTTTTAGAAAGTTAAATTATACACACTGTCATGACTCATGTTTTTTATGGTTTTCTTCTAAGGTGAGATAATTGGTACTTTTGAATCTGGGTGTATGTATAAAGTTTTAAAAATAATTAAATTATATTTGAAGTGCATTTTCTTAAACAGAAGACAAATTATTTAAAAAACATTAAAGTGAACTTTATATATATATTAAATTGCTCATAAATTTAACTACTTAAATTCAACTTATTATAATTTATGACATAAAAATATATTTTAAAATAAAATGTTTATTAATAATATTTCAAACCATTCAAAATAACTTATCTCATTAAAAAAAGATAACAATAATTTAACTTAGGTTAATTCACTCAAATAAGTTTTATTGTAGTTTAATTCAGTTTCTTTAAATAGTTACACTTTGCCCTATTGAACTATTTCTAAATTTTAATTCAATTTTACATATAAATTTTGTTTAGTTTTAATGACCAAGTCAAAATAGGAACATTAAAAATGGTTCATAAATTTATTGATACATATTTCTTTTCTTCTCGTACTTTTCTAGGACAATTGTTTACGTGATTTTCTATTATTTTTCAGCTAAAAATGATTATTATAACACCTAAGAACACATTCCAACAAAACAGAGAAATTAAATTTGAAAAAGAAAATATTGTAACAACTATTTCTTTTATACCCAATTTTATATATTGTTCTTCGACGTTCTTATAATATAAAAGAAAATTAAAGATTTTTTTTTTCTTTTCCTTTTCATTGTTAACATTTATTGTCCTGGGAGGCTTACCTTACCATCTAATTAATGAAGTTCTTCCTGGGTGAGATCTTCCTGGGCCTACAGGGCCGTTTGTTCGGGCAACTTTTTTTTTATATATATTCTCACATTTTTGTCTTTCGTATTATAAATATAAACATTCAATTTTATCACTTTTAGGTTTTGTTTTATCTTGAAGATTTATTTGAGGGAGGGTGAAAATATAGGTTTGAGGGGATACAAATATAAAAGTGAAGTTGTTTGTTTTAAGGGATAGAGTGTAGAAATTTGAAGGAAAAGTTTGTGAATGATTTGATAAATATAATAGATAAAAAGAAGGTAAATTAAATTATAATATTATAATTTTTATGATTAAAATTAATATAAAATAAAATAATATTAGTTAAAATTAAATCAAAGTAAAATCTAGATGATTAGTTTTAAATAAAAAATTAATATGGATAATTATTATATAATTATTATTAGGTTTAATAGGTTCGGAGGTCCTTATATTTGGAGGTTTGTTTCAATTGGGTCCTCCAATTTTTGAAGTGATCAATTAGGTCCCTAATTTTGTCAATTTGAATCAATAAAACCTTTCTGTTAAATGCAGTTAACGTAGTGAAGTTTTTGAACATGTGGCACGCTGACGCTTCCAGGTGGCATCGTTTCAAGTGCATAGGTGGATTATAAAAGGGTGAAATCCCTAAATTAAAAGGGTGTATTTGAAGGTGAAATCCCTAAATTAAAAGGGTGTATTTGAAGGTGAAATCCCTAAATTAAAAGGGATTTCACCCTTTTATAATCCACCTATGCACTTGAAACGATGCCACCTGGAAGCGTCAGCGTGCCACATGTTCAAAAACTTCAGGGAGTTAACTGCATTTGATGGAAAGACTTTTATTGATTCCAATTGACAAAATTAGGGACCTAATTGATCACTTTCAAAATTAGAGGACCCAATTGAAACAAACCCCAAAATATAGGGACCTTCGAAACTATTAAACCTTATTATTATGGTTAACTATGTTTTTTGTTTTGATTTATTAACCGATCTTGGTTTTAGTCTTTATTCTAAGTTTGATCTATGTTAGGTTTATCTCATTTTGAAACTTATGTAATTAGTCATTAATGACTAACAACATTAGTTCTTTTTTAAGTGATAAACAACATGTCATGTTACAATCCTGTTTTAAGCCATGCTCATTATGAGAGTTGTCACATGTGTGGCCCGCATTCTGAGTTTATAGGGTTTAAAAGGGCATTTGACGTCGACCCCTTCTACGTTAGACGTCTAATGTCTAAAAAAGTGACCTTTCAATTATGATTTTGTAACTTTTGTCAAAGGATTTAACGTCTACGTCTATTTTCGGATATTTTTGACGGAATTAATCTCCCACATAGTTCTCTCTTACAATAATTAATTCTCTCGTTGTAAAACCCCATAAAATGGTATTTTTAGAAGTGGTGGTAGTACAAAATAATGAGACTCGATTAGTTTAATATTAAACGGTTTTATTATAAATAATTTTGTTATAAACAAGTTTCATTATTTTAAAACGTATCATCTCTCTAGAAACCACTTTTCTAGAGTTCTCTACCTTCTCTCTAAGAGTTCTAACTCCTGAGTCATTTATTTGACGATCAGGAGGTACTTAATCGACCACGACAATGAGGTCTACGTTTCTACCCGATCAGTTTCTTCAATAGAGCAAGTAAGTTTCAACTCAATTTTCCCCTTCCATTCTTAAATTTGTTTTAAATGAATCTTTTATTATTGCATGTGTAATCATGCATCTCCTACACATTCTTGATTCATCTAGAGTTCTAAGGATTATGTTCATTTCCAATTTAGTGTTTCGTAGGTTCGTTTAGGTATTCCTTGCGGTTCAAGTAATCGACAGAGCGTTTTTAGAGTTGGGCAGTTTCTTCGAGAGGTAAAGGAAGCTAGATAATTGTTTCTAAATTAAAGTATGTGTTATAAGTTTAATAGTATGTGATTTCTAAGCTGTTTGGATGAAAAATGTTATTGTGTGTTAGTGATAATTGAAGTAAGCTAGTGAAAACTCTAGTTTAGGGTTCTGTGTGCAAACAGTCAGTTTAGAGAGTTTTGGAAAGTCAAATGAGACTTGCTTGAGTCCCTAAGTTGCTTAAAAACTGTGCCAAAAGTGGTAGAACATGATTTGGGTTCATAGGTTGATGATTTGTAAGTTTTGAAGTGTGACTTAGTTAGTAAACACTTGAGAATGAAGTTCGAAAGGTTTAGACACATTTGGTTAAGTATAATTAAGTATATAACACAATCTAGGAGGATTAGAAGTTGGGGAAAATATTTAGAATTGGTAAATTTTGGGTAGGTTGGGAAATTCTACAAATTCATACTGCAGAATTATGCAGACTCGTTGACGAGTGGAGTCACTCAACGAGTGGAGTTGCTCAACGAGTGGAGTCGCTCAACGAGTGGAGTCGCTCAACGAGTGGAGTCACTCAATGAGTGGTTATAGAGTCTGGCACACTATCCTGGTATTCGCACATCGAGCTTAGTCACTGAGCGAGAGGTTAGGGTCTGGTACCATTGAGAGTTTTATTCACTCAGCGAGCTAGGTCGTTGAGCGAGTGGTTTAAAGTCTAGGAGTACTTATGTATGAGTATTATATGAGTATCAAAGTAGATGGTTTCAAATGGTGTGGAAGAGAAATCCAAGGGGGAATTTCTCAGTGGTGGTTTCAAAGGTTGTAAGTATGAATATGGGAAGCTTAGTCTTGGAGTTCATCCTGACATTCTAATTATCACCTATTCTCAAGTAGAGAGGGGTGAAGCATGTCATGAGAATAGTAGGAGGTCCTAGGGGCTTTTCCTTAGCCTAAGGTGAGTGATAACGGACTAACCTTGTGTGGTAGCTTGGGGTGGGCCAACTGTTTCACCATAACAAGTGCACGAACTACCATAGCTATATTCATACTAATCCAGATAGTCAAGTTTAAGGTCTTTACATGTTAAGATTATTAGAATATTGTATGTGATATAAATGATTTATGTATGTTATGTTATAAATGTGATATGATTTCTTTGTTATCTAGCTTACCCTTTCTTCTGTGTTACATGTTGTGTCTTGTTTTTTTTTTTTTGCAATGATCACCTTAACCGGTGTGAGCTTAGGAAGGACATCTTTCAGGAGATTTAACGTTTGGTTGAGAGGGAGAAGCAACAGGATAGATAGTCTCACACAAAATAGGTTCCCATATGTCAATATTGATTCTTCTCCTCCCTAGTCGCTCACAAAAACTGCATTCCCATGGATAGTCTCCCTCCCCATAATGGCTACTTATGTCACAAGACACAATGCAACTGGCGAGCATACTTGGAATATCAAGGAAAAGCAGGGCCTGATTAGGTAAATATAACATTTTTCCCTTCTTGTCTGCTGATTCTAACCATAACTCTGATATTATGTTAAGAGGTAGACTTTAAGCTAATTCAACCTTACAAAACCGATTTGTAAGGTCAGATTTGCACCCACTTATATATTATAAATTGACTTTATCTTTAATCGATATGAGACTTCCAACAAAATATATATTTACTTTTTTAAACTATAAAAAATATATTTCTTAGCAACTAATATATGAAAATTATGTTATAGTACAGTAGAAGACTCCATTTGTGACATTCTATGTCATTTTGCTAAAAATAATATCTTACATGATTTTTATAAAGTTGAGAAATAGAATAAACAATATTTTTAATTTAAAGATAAAAATACAAGTTTTAAAAATAATTTAGTAAAATATATCTAATGCAATAATTGTTTTTAAAATCTTAAAACTCTATAATATAAAAATAATAATCTAAAAATAATTTCTCTTTCCAAAGGCATGTCCCCTCTCTTCTTCGTCTCCCGTCATTTCTGGCCGTCCCTCTCTTCTCCAATTCCTCCTTTAATTTTTAGCCCGACCTGGCTGGTCTCCTCCCTGGGTACGAAGCGAGCCACTCTTCGTTACACCCTTCGCAGCCCGGCCCTCAGGGACCAGGTCGTGGCGCCCGGTTGATCCGTTGAGGTGTCCTACGTCTTTGCAGATATCACACATACGTTGAAATTTTATACCATGGAAGAACTCTGAAAGGTGCGTACGAAGGTTTCTTTGTCATGGTTTTACGTTTGGTGCTCGTGTCTCTGCATTTATTTTTTTTTGTAGATGATAATGAATAATGCCAATTTCTTGAGCTTTGAAATTGTAATCGGTGGTTTCGCAGGTGATTATATGATAAGGTTTTGCATTGTTTTGGCGGTTTTGAATCAATGCTGAATTCAGAAAGATGTATATAACCTTTATAATTTTTTGTTTTGCATAAGGTTTTCGTTTTGTTCATGGCAGCAATGTAGGTGACTTCAAAAATCTTTCAAGTTGCATTTAAAATCAGAGATATACATGTACAGTTTTCTTTTAAGATATTTTGCATAATTTACATATTCGGAAATAATTATTCACTTCTTTATTGTATAATCAAAAAATTATGTTTTATTTTTGAATTCTACAATCTTGAAAATCATTTTTGACTTGGGAAGAATATATTAAAAAAAAATCAACTCAGAAGTCGAAGGATTAAATTTTACGTTTGTTTGATCTGAATTTGGGCCACAGGTCCACTGTCAGTATACAATTAAACTCAACTTCCCACACTCCAATTAATAACAGACTTTCCTAACACGCCTCGCCTTTATTGCTCGAACATGAGTAAGATATATCTCTAATTAATTACAAATATCTTATTTTGTTTTATATAAATAAAAATTTTAAAGATAATGTGAAACACATTATCGTATCAACCACGTTGCTTTGATAATTTTAATAATTTACTGCGTGGATCACCTTAAAGCCAGCAAACTAACCATATCAAGATCTGCTTTGGCGCTTCCATGTATTTTCAATCACAATGCAGCTAAAAGACGCTGAAAATATATGTATAAGTTAGATAACAGTTTAATAATTTTTCGCGGTAGAAAGAACTATCATATTAAAAATCATACATATCAATTAATTATTTGGTGGACCCAACAGAAATTAATTAAGTTATTAGCATAAATATATGTATACTTTTTTATTTACTGTATCCACTATATTTCTATAGCAATCCATAATATTATCTGAAGAAATTCTAGTATTTCTCTATCAGGACCCCCACAGATTTATTGTTATCCTCGTTCTTTTCAATACAGGAATTTGAAACACAAAATAGAACCTTGTACAGTATATGGTCCACACTTCAATGTTCAATTTGAGGGTGCATAAATTATTTATGTGCATTCATTTAGTAAGCTGAAGATTTGACCATGGTTGGTGAAAGTTGAAAATCTTGGTGGTCCACACCAAAGTAGCATCATAAAAGAAAGCAGGAAAGGATACGCAAGAAGGAATGCTTTCAACATGAAAGGTGCAAACTCAATCAAAGATCAATCTCTCTCCAACAGACTTCTTCCTTGTACACTCCATATTTTACTCCCAATACCTCTACTACCTATGATTTTTCTCTCTGTTTACTTTCACCCTTTTTCTCTTGCTCCATCTCCATCAACTAAGCTTCTTCCTCCTCCTTCTTCTTCTACTTCCACTCCTCTTCCTCCTTCTGCAGGTATATATGTCTGCATGCATGATTTTGTTTTACTAAACCATATTATTGCAACTGTTTTTCTTAGGTAGTGTAAATATACTAGTATTTAGGGGGCTTTATAGAGTTCATTCTTGTTTTGTAGTCTTGGCAGACAAGGACAAGGACTATGTTTGTGATACTCCGTGTGACTACTCTAATGGCAGATGGGTGGGTGACAAGACAGACCCTTTGTATAATGGCACAACCTGTTCGACAATCAAAGAAAGCCAGAATTGTATGATCAATGGGAGGCAGGACTCCAGCTACCTTTACTGGAGATGGAAACCATATCAGTGTCATCTTCCAAGATTTGAGCCTAACACTTTTCTTCAACTCATTACTAACAAGCATCTTGCTTTTGTTGGGGACTCTCTGGCTAGGAACCAAATAGAGTCCCTTCTTTGCTTGCTAGCAACCGTGTCAGCACCTAAACGTGTCCACCACAAAGGGTCTCGGCGGTGGCACTTTGCTTCTCACAATGCAAGCCTGTCCCTATATTGGTCCCCATTTCTTGTGCAAGGGGTTCAAAGATCAAACACAGGGCCACTTCATAACATAATCCATTTGGATCGTAATGAGAAGTGGACAAAGGATGTGGATGAAATGGACTTGATTGTGCTATCAGTTGGAAATTGGTTTTTGGTTCCTTCAGTTTACTACGAGGGTGGTAAGGTTTTAGGTTGCTTAAACTGTGAAGGTCTTGAGTACAGTGATATTGGATTTTATGGTCCACTAAGAAAGGCTCTGAGGGCTACTCTTGATAGGATAATAGAGAAGAAAGTTGGTAAAGGAAATGGAGTTAATGTGATAGTGAGAACATTTTCACCTTCTCATTTTGAGGGTGATTGGGATAAGGAGGGTAGTTGTCCAAAGACTAGACCTTACATAAAGGGGGAGATGAAACTTGGAGAAGTGGATGAAGAGATCAGAAGGATTGAAATGGAAGAAGTGGAAAATGCTAAGGTAAAAGCCAAAGAGTTTAGAGGGTTTAGCTTTGAGACACTTGATGTAACAAAATTATCATGGTTGAGACCAGATGGGCATCCAGGAGCTTATATGAATCATTTTCCACTTGGTAATGGCGTTTCAGGGCGTGTGCAGAATGATTGTGTTCATTGGTGCTTGCCAGGGCCTATAGACTCCTGGAATGAGATCTTGCTGGAGATGATCAAAACACAACACTGCAGATTATCACTTTTTAATTTATCACACTGATATTTTTGTACCAAAAACTTTATATTGTATGATTAGAGTAGCACCAGGAGTAGCAACACAACCTGTAACTTTTTAACACACAGTGGTCTTAATTGCGGAAAATGATTTATCTACAATCAAAATATTGATTAGTAACTAATATAATATATGTTTAGAGAAAAAAAAAACAAAAGTGACGAGTTTAATATATGATATAACGAAAAAAACAAAATAAATATTTAATAGTGTAAATGAAATAGAGGTATATATGTATCTTTATCTTTGTCTAGAGAATCATAAATTTCACAATATGATGAAATTTCATCTAATAAAAAAAGAATGTGTGGGAAAGAAAGTATTACATTTCTTCTCCAACTTCAACTTGTGCTTATTTCATCATTGAAATTTATGTAACGACTATTTAATTAGTTGTTCGGATAGTAAAGTGGATTACTGTCTAATATCTCAGTTTGCCAAAAATTAGTCATTGGGTTACATGTTTTAACTTGCGGTAAGAATTAGAAAATAACATTTTAAGAGCAACGGTAGTTTAAAAATATCAAAAGACTCTGATTATTTTAATATTTAAAAAGTTATGTAAATAGTTTTATTATTAATAAGTTTTATTATTTTAAAAAATATAATCTTTCTATAAATTATATTTTGTAGAATTTTTTGAGTTTTTTCTAAGAATTCTTCTTATTAGTCGGATTGAAGAATCAAGATGATAGGATTGATCATTGAAGTGAATTCTTGGAATTGGATCCATCAATTTCTTATTTTGTGTAAATTGAGTTTCAACTCTTTTTTTAGATTTTTGTCTGGTATATGTTGCATGTGAGTCTTCTTCTACTTACATACATCTTTTTAGTCATTTATATGAGTCTCTGTTGATAAATGATCATAATGGTATTCCTTAATCGTTCTTGTGCTATTTCTATACATAGATAGAACATCCTGCATGTTGGGAGGATTTTCACTAGTTAAGGTCATGTGAGTTTGAAGGAATTTGATATTCATAAGAGTAGATTCATTTGTTTCTCAAGTAAAGGAAACTAATTACACTATTTTTAAGTTATAAATACTTTGAAATTTCTAATTTTATAATTGTATAGTGAATTGATTTAATAATTGATTTGTGTGATGAGTGATCGGTTGAAATGTGACAATGTTGTTTGATTTGTGTTTCAAATGAAATTCTTGTGTTAGTGAAGATTGTGTAATATGAAATTTGAATGTATTAGCATCTATGATTTCAATGTTTGATTCTTGGATATTTGGTTGGTTTAAACTTGGTTTTATGTGATTAAAAGAGCCTTAATATAAACAATTGGTCAAGTGGTACAATACTTTGATAAGACGAGTCCAGATTTTCAATCTGATTAAGTATAACAATACAATAATAAATACAGTCAAAATAATTGAAATAACTCATTTCACCATATTTAAAAATGAGTTAATTAAATTTAAATTTATTTATAAATTTATATATTTTTAATTAAATTTATATTAGAATTGTGTTTTATTTGATATTTAAATACTTTTTATATTTTTTATTAGGTTTTCGTAATTTAATTTGTTGTCACAAAACGATATTTTTAGTTCGTATTTTTATTATTATATTTAAGTCCTTAAATTAAATAAAACAATTAAATTGAAATTGAAATTAAAGTATTTTTTTATTAAATATTTATTAAAAAATTGTTTTATTAAATATATAAAATTTTATATTTTTCAATTCAACATGCCAAATAATAAAATAATTGTTACATGTGTAGATAATTTGATACTAGGCAACTTCAGATAATTGTAGTTTTTTATTTATTAAAATATTTACCATGACCAATTTCATAATCCATTCTGTTATCCGGATCAATAAATGTAATTTTTTTATTAAAAAAAAAAATTTTATTTGACATTCCAAATTCTGACCATTATGCTCAATGAGAAGAGGTTCTAGAACTAAAGTCCACGAACATTTTATCTAGTATACAATAAATAACGTCTTAAAAGGTGTATTAACTTCGTTACCTTTCCTTCATTATATTTTCGAGCAACAATGAGCGTCAATTAAATGTGGTTAGGTGGAAACCTTTTTGCAACCATGCATTCACATAATCATCAATAATACTTTGTATTAAGATATCTAAATAGAGACCAAAAACAAAGGAGAAATAGAAGCGGGTTCCCAAATTGGCTTTCTGCATAAACGGAGCATTTTATTAAGCCATAATCAAGGATCATTCATTGTCATTTTCAAAGCGTTCAACTTCTTAACAACTTAACATTTTTCCAAGGAACTGAGCAAAACAATACGATGGATGAAATCAAAGCAAAAGGAAATTTCCCAAATTGAAATACCCCACCAGACAAAACTGATTCAGAAGATTTTGAGTTACTTTTTTTTTTATAGATTTTTTTTAAATGGAGTGATTTTCTTTTTTACCAATTAGTATATCTAATGGTTTGTTCAGATGATATGACTGAAATAAGTAAAAAAAAAAGTTTGAAAAATGAGTTTCTTTTATTAAAATAAAAAGGTTAAATATATGTTTTAGTCCTCATATTTGTTCCTCATTCTCAATTAGGTCCTCGTGTTTTTTTTTTTTTTTTGTCTCAATTGCATCCTAATATTTGTAAATTTGAGGCATTAAGCCCTCTCCATTTTTTTTTGTCCCAATTGCATCCTAATATTTGTAAATTTGAGGCAATTAAGTCCTCTCAATTGGCCTACGATGTTAGTGGCCAGTTAACGGAAAGGGCTTAATTGCCCAAAATTTACAAATATTAGAATGCAATTGGGACAAAAAAAAACATGAGGACCTAATTGAGAATGGAGAACAAATATGAGGACTAAAACATATATTTAACCAAATAAAAAAGAATAAAAATAATTAAATATTAATATTTTTAATTATTAAAAATATTTTTATTATTTTTAATACTATTTATTATAAATTCGTTATTATTATTATTATTATTATTATTATTATTATTATTATTATTATTATTATTATTATTATTATTATTATTAGATCCTAGAAAAATTGTCTTTTTGAATTAGCATTGTGATATAAATAATGAAATTTGAATATTTTAAACTTAAAAGTTCAAAGTATAAATAAAAATTTTATAAGATGAGTTTTATTATTTCAAATTATATCATTTCTAAAATAAGAGTTTCCTCTTTTGTTCTCTGTTCTTTTTAAGTTTTCTACTTGCTGAATCATTTGCTTGAATGTCCATAATCGATTATTCCAGTGAAAAATACAAGGTTTACAATTTATTTAAGATTTTCCTACTACATCCAATTTCTACAAGTTGCTTTTAAATAATTCTAATGTTTTTTTCTAATAAAACTTCTTCCAGCATCATCAAAACAATTCTTCAAGATTTACCAATACTCCTTATTGGTAACAATCTCCCCCTTTTTGATGATGATCAAAAATTCAATTTTAAAAGCAACTCTGGCTTACCTGCAACACATACAAGCTAACAGACAACAACAAAGTTAGCAGTACCTGTATCAATTTGTATTATACTTCTTCCCTTATAGTTTTCTTCTCCCCCTTTTTGATCATAAGCAAAAAGATTAATGTAAAAATCTCCCCCTTAATATGAGCTCCCCCTCAATTATATAATGTATGCATAAAATGGACATAAAAGCTCATTTTATTTAAAAGAGAAGGATTACATAAACTTCATAAAGATCATTACTAAAGAGATAAATAAACACAGAGAAAATAACACACCAAACAATCAACTTAGCAGCCTATTTCTAGAATTCAAGACTAGGAGATCTTTCAGGAGGTTGAATATTTAGATGACCCTCGATGTTAGATAGGCGAACATCAAGATCAAGAAATTGATCAACCATGTACTCATCAATAGATTGTTGTCACTCATAAATTTCTTCAAAGTGTGTCTTTTGTGCTAGACTCATATCCTCCAATTGTTTAGATAACCTTGCAAAGTGTTCTTCCATAGAAGTTGAGGAAGAAGAGGGTATGTTGGATGGTCCAACATCAGAAGGAGCAGCAACACTTACTGGGTCAGCCATATGAGTATCGATGTCATCATTTTCATCTTCATCAGGATGATCATCATCTTTGTGAATAAGAACTCTACCTCTAGTAATAAATCCCATCTAACAAAAGGTAGTATCTCCAATTTCCGAACCCACAGCTTGAATGACTTGGACAAGTTCTCCTTCAACATTTACACCTTTGTACTCCAAAATCCTAGAAATAAGAAGAACATAGGGAAATTGATAGGAATGAGATTTCTTTGCTTTTACCATAGTGTCAGTAATGAGAGCAGGCTAGTCGATGTGTATGTGATTTAGAATCTCATACAGAAGAAGTAGATCCTGCTTAGAGCATTGAACATGGTTGGTTGCTCTGGGACATAGAATCCAGACAATCAAGTAGTGAATCATCCTTTCTTCAACTTTGGAACCACCAATAAGCAATTGCCTTCGGTTGGTTTGCTGTTCAGGATGACGCAGGAAGGATTGGAAAGTCATCAACCTGTTGAAATCTTCAAGTCCTAAATGAACTTTGACAACATCATCCCAGATGTTGGGCAACATTGGTCCACACATCATCATCTAAAATTATGCGCACGCCCTTTACCTTAGTGGATATGATCCCATCTCGATATCTCAAGTTGAAGTAGAAAACTCTTATGAGATCAGGATAAATGCAACCATTTTGCTCTACCAGATGCGTGAGTCCTTGAGCAACAAAAAGATCTGGAAATTGAAATCCATAGAAATGGAAAAAGTCAAGGCGAATATACTTTACCGCCATGATTCTCCTTTCTTGCCAAGAATTCACATAGTCCGCATGTTTTCCTTGATCTGATATCCACCCATCAGTGGTGGCAGGACGTGGTTGAGAGGAAGAGGATGCTCCAGTAGCTCTGCGATAATGCCTTCTTGAATCAGCCATGGAAGAAGTTTAAGAAAATGAAATTTTGAGAAGGTGAAGAGAAATGGAGAGATTTTAGCTCTAGATTTGATTTCAACAGTATTTGGGTGTAAAGAAGTGTCTAAGAATTGATTATGGGGGGCTATTTATAAGAAAAATGGAAAAACTAGTCGTTTATGGCCGTTTATAGCCGTTATGGGACGCTTCAACGACTCTATTTTTGAAATTGTCAGCGTGATAATCGATTATGGCTCGTGATAATCGATTATCTGCTCAATAATCGCTGCCTAGAAATTGCATGATAATCGATTATGCCTGATGACAATCGATTATCTGTTCAAAATTTTCCAGATTTGAGTTTTGAGATTGAATAATCGATTATTCCTTTGTGATAATCGATTATGAAGCGTAAATTTTACGAAAATGTAAAAATTTTCATAATCTTTTGATCCTAAGACATATCTAATACTCCTAATTCTCTTCTAAGCTCAAAAAATCTATCCTTAGGTAGTGCTTGGTGAAAATATCAACTAATTGATGCAAAGTATCAACATATTCAATTTGACAATCCCCCTTTTGAATATGATCTCTTAAGAAATGATGTCTAATTTCAACGTGCTTAGTTCTTGAATGCATTATGGGGTTCTTAGTCAGATTTATAGCACTAGTATTATCACATTTTAAAGGAATATTATCAAGGAAGATATCAAAGTCTTTTAGTTGCTGTTTCATCCACAAAATTTGGGCACAACAATTGCCAGCTGCAATATATTCAGCTTCAGTGGTAGACAAGGCTACACACGCTTGTTTCTTTGAGTGCCA
>NW_014543815.1:350124-352398 GCF_000741045.1 Vigna radiata var. radiata | reverse complement strand
AAGAGAAAAATAAGATCCCTTTTTTAAAATGGACAAATTTTCTGACAATTATTATAATCTTTTGTCTTGAATATTATTTGATTTATTTGATTGCAATCAAGACTATTTCTTTCCCTATTTTGTCTATTGTCAATTAATTCACTTTTAAGGCAAGATTGTCATAATATTACAATAGGTTCCTATAAATACACACTCTGTGAAAGAAAATGGGACCGAAAAAAAAGAGGGAGAAAAACTAGCAGAAACAATAGAAAGGAAAAAAAGAAAGAGAGTATAGAGAAAAAGAGGTTCTCACACATAAGGGTTCTGTCAACCGCAATCACCAAAAAAGAAATAAGGGAGTACTGAAAGCTAAAAAGGTATGTCATCTCTGCACCATTCTTTTTCTTTTTATCGTGCCCTGAACCTTTTTTTTTTAAAGTTTTTTTTACTACACACAAATAATGTTTTTAAATAATAAAATAAAGGGTTCTTTTCCCACCATTCTGAAAATATAAAAATACAAAATATTTAAAAAGGTTAATTTTTGTTAAACTAAATCTTTTTATCAAAATTACGCGATCCCTTATTTCTGGGCTTTTCAAAAATATAAATCAATCCATTTTTTTTAAACAAACTGACAAACCTTTTTCTAGATAAAGAACTACGTGATCCCTGATTGTCCATTAATGGATGTACATAGGACCAAGGTCAATCCTTGTCGGGTTCATAAAACAAAAAAATATTTTTTTTGTTTTATTTCATTTTTATTCTTTTGGGGAAAATTATTTATTTTGGAAAACCACGTTAATTTTATACATTTAATTAAAGGTACTGCCTCTGGGCAGGCGTAATAGGGTGCTAATACCTTCCTTACGCGTAACCGATTCCCGAACTTAAAAATCTGTTTTTTGTAGACCATGCTTTTATTTTAGGGTTTTTCCATAGTTTTTCCACAATAAATTATGGTGACGACTCCCAAAATATTTTCCAAAACCCGTTTGTTTTTCGGTTCGCCGTCCCGTCGCGATCCCGGTTGCGACACCAGGACCTAGGTGCCTGTTTAAGACCATACAGGGCCTTTTTCAACTTATAAACATGATCAGGATATTTGAAATCCTCAAAACCAGTAGGTTGACTAACATATACCTCTTCTTTTATAAATCCATTTAAAAAGGCACTTTTCACATCCATTTGATATAATTTAAATTTCATCAAAGACGCATATGCAAGTAATAATCTAATTGCTTCTAACCTGGCTACTGGTGCATATGTTTCATCATAGTCTATACCTTCCTCTTGACAGTAGCCCTTTGCAACTAGCCTTGCTTTGTTCTTTGTGATGTTTCCATCCTCATCAAGCTTGTTCCTGAATACCCATTTGATTCCTATGACTTGATAATTATCTAGCTTTGGAATAAGCTCCCAGACTTCATTCCTTTCAAATTGGTTTAGTTCTTCTTACATAGCAACGCACCACTTATGATCTTGAAGAGTTTCCTTTATGTTCTTGGGTTCTATCTGAGACACAAAAGCTACAGTTAGACAAAAATTATTAAGATTGTGTCTAGTAGTTACCCCTTTTGATATATCTCCTATGATGTTGTCCAAAGATAGTCCTCTTGGTTGCTGATAGCTTTTAGGATCAACAGCTTGAGGTATTTCTTAAAGTCCTGGAGGATAGTTCTCATTTAGGTACATCTCTTCAAGAGATTCCCTTAAATAATCCTCATCACCTGCAATAGGTTTATTTGACTCAAGAGGGTTTACCTCAAGGTCCACAATTTCATCAAAGACAACATGCATTGATTCTTCATTTATCAAAGTTCTTCTGTTGAATACTCTATATGCTTTACTAGTCAAAGAATATCCTAGGAAAATTGCTTCATCAGATTTTGCATCAAATTTACCAAGATCATCTTTTCCATTATTTAAGACAAAGCATTTGCATCCAAAATTTTTTAAATGTGATACATTTGGTTTTCTACCATTCAACAGTTCATATGGAGTTAATTTCAGAATTGGTCTAATAAGCATCCTGTTTAACACATAACAAGCGGTACTTAATGCATCAGCCCAAAAGTATTTTGGCACATTAGATTCATTCATAAGCGTTCTAGCTAATTCTTCTAATGATCTATTTTTCCTTTCAACAACATCATTCTGTTGGGGAGTTCTAGGAGCTGAAAAGTTATGTGCAATGCCATATTCTTCACAAAATTTTTCAAAAGATTCATTTTCAAATTCACCACCGTGATCACTTCTCAAAGTTTTGATTTTCAAATCTTTCTCATT
>NW_014543815.1:345782-347774 GCF_000741045.1 Vigna radiata var. radiata | reverse complement strand
TTTAGAAATTAATTTATTCAAATGTTGCATGTGAATATGTGCAGCTCTTTTATGCCATAGCCAAGGATTTTCTTCTTTAGCAACTAAGTATGTTATACTATGACTAGATGCACTTTCAATATCAATCAAATATATGTTGTTGTGCCTAACACCTTGCAAAGAAATATTAGTATTATCTTTAAAATAAATTGTGCATTTATCACTTTCAAATGTTACCTTGAGACCTTTGTCACATAATTGACTTATGCTTAGGAGGTTATGCTTGAGACCTTCAACATATAAGACATCTCTTATCGTCAATGTGTTTCCTCCTCCAATGTTTCCGGTTCCCATAATTCTACCTTTGTTGTTATCCCCATAAGTAACAAATCCTTGCTTCTTCTTCTCAAAAGAAATGAACCTTTTCTTGTCATCAGTCATGTGTCTTGAGCATCCACTGTCAAGATACCACAATGACTTCTTTGACTTAGTTGGTTCNTACAAAACAAATTAGCAAGAATTTTAGGTCCTCAATCTCAATATGGGTCCTTGGGGTTAGTTTATGCAAGTATATATCATTTCACAACTTTAACCCATGCATATTTACCATTTGGAACACCAAAATGTTTAATGTTACATTTGTTTGATATGTGACCATGCTTCATACAGTAAAAACAACACACATCACTCACTTTATTTTTAACAAAAGTCCCTTTTTCAACCCAAACTTTACGAGTTTTTTTTACTTTGGACTTATAATTTTGATGTATGTTCCTATTTTTAACATTGCTTTTATTAAAATTTGTCTTAGCATATGAAATATTCTTGGTTGCCTTTCTGATACGCGGGGCCCAAGCCCACCAAATAAAGAACAACCCAAAAACATGGAGAGGGGTAAAAGAGACCTTTATGCACATGCAGGGGTGAGATTAGCTTGATAGGGGGTGCACCGGGAACTTTCTTATTTTAGAAATTTAAATAAACGTGTACTCCATATAGATTTTAGAAGCTAGCACATTTAGCACATGTTTTAGAAATAGAGAACGTGATTCATATTGGATGAACACGTTATTCATCACCAAGCCAAAGGTTGAGGAGTCTATAAAACTCACCTTGGCTGCCCATGTATTCACTTTTGGATGATATTAGAGAAACTCTGCTAAAATGCATAGCTACTTTCTCAAGTCCGAGAGTCACCTCATTGCTTGCCTCTCCATTACAACTTTCTTCCTCTTGTGGAAGCCTTTTGAGTTGTGATTCACCTCTTCAAGCTAGCCTCCATTCCAATCCACCATTGCCAAACACTTTCCTCCGCTACACCACACCAAATATTCCATTTCAGATCTAGAATCTGCTTCTGAACCAAAACTGCAGAACCACGGTTACTGTTCCATTGATTTGCACTGCTGGAAACCCTCACATCTGACACCTCACTCACGGATCTTCAAGCCTACATCAATCCTTGATGTATCACTTTCCAAGTAAGTTTTCAAGTATGTCAATATCAAACATATGACTCTTACAAGATAAACATTCAACAAGTTCACAAGTAGCATTTGCATCAGACAATTTTGTTTCTAAAGTACTAATTTTATTTCTTAAAACAACTTCATCATCAAGCAATTTATCATATTTCAATTTTAATTCATTGTGCTCTTTCTTAAGCTTTTTATGTGCAACATCAAGTTTTTCAGATTCATTCATCAAATCAAAGAAAGCCTTTTGTAAATCTAATTCACTAGATTCAAAGCTGGAATCACTTACTTGACTTCCAGTATCTTCTGAATTCGCCATTAGACAAATGTTGGCTTCTTCATCTGAATCACTTGAGCTTGTTGAACTGGAAGCATTGTCTTCCCAAGCTATGTAAGCTTTCTTTTTCTTTTGAAATTTACTTTCTTTCTTTTCTTCATTTTTTCGGTTCTTTGGCATTCAGATTTCACGTGTCCTCTTTCTCCACAACCAAAGCATTTTACACTTGAAGGAGATTCTTGATTTTCTCTCCTTTCTTTG
>NW_014543815.1:343906-345486 GCF_000741045.1 Vigna radiata var. radiata | reverse complement strand
CTTGATTTTCTCTCCTTTCTTTGCGGAATTTGTCTTTTCCTTTTGCTTTCATAAACTTGGCAAACTTCTTTATCATGAGGCTCATGTTCTCCTCATCATCAGAATCATCATCTTCAATCCTCTTAGAGCTCTTTCCTTTAGAGATCTCGGTCTTGAAGGCTAGTGTCTTTCTCTTGCCTTGATCCTCTTTAGCAGTTAGTCTCCTCAACTCAAGCTCATGCTCACAAAGCTTTCCAAACAGAATTGGCATCGGCAGCTCAGTGAGGTTCTGAGACTCCGTGATGGCAGTCACCTTTGGTTGCCAAGACCTGTCTAATGATTTCAAAATTTTTACATTTCATTCATCAGTATCAAAGGTCTTACCCAACCCAATCAAGTGATTCACAATGTGAGTGAAACGCTTTTGGACATCAGAAATTGTTTCTCTAGGTTGCATTCAGAACATCTCATATTCCTGAATGAAAGTGTTCTTCCTTGCGCGTTTCACATCCTCTGTTCCTTCGTGAGTGACTCTGAGGACGTCCCACATTTCCTGTGCTGTCTTACACACTGAAATTCTAGAAAACTCATCAAGTACAATAGCAGATGAAAAAATATTGCGAGCTTTAATATCAAACTGAGTTCGTCTATTTTCTTCAGCAGTATAATTAAAATATGGTTTTTCTATCTCTACACCATCAACTGTGCTTGTAGGAATATAAGGAGCATTTTGTATAGCTTCCCAGATGCCTTTGTCAACAGACCCCACAAAAATTTTCATTCTAACTTTCCAGAAAGCATAGTTATCACCAGTAAAAAGTGGTGGTCTGTTAATAGAAGCACCCTCAACATATACAAGATTTTGCTTGTGACCGGCCATTTTCACATATTTTGAAAAACTATCAAAGCAAGCTCTGATACCAATTGTTGGAACAATCAGTATCGTTCTGAGATAGAGTATAACGCAGCGGAATTAAACTTAGAGTAAGCGGAAAGCGTGTTCAGTCACCTTTTTAAAACAAGTTGGTCCTTTTTCGAAAATCAATTTTCTTTCAGAAAATTTATCAAACAGTTGATATGCGTAAACAATAAAAAGTGTAGGGAAACAGAAAAACACACAAGTATTTTTATACTGGTTCGATTCAACAGAATCTACGTCCAGTCGTTAATCATTGCAAAGAATGATTAGCAGTTCCACTAAAAATATTTCACAGATTACTATAGAAAGTGAATAAGAATTGATAAACCTTCCTTCGTCGAACGAACCGGAAGAATGACACTTAGCCAACTCGAAGAGAACCGCTCTGACAATCAACCAACGATTCGCGAGCTTCTCCTATTCACGAGACCAGGCAGAGCACCTTGCTAACTCGAAGAGAGCCTGCTCCGACTATCGACACACGATACACGAGCCTC
Source organism: Vigna radiata var. radiata (assembly GCF_000741045.1). Classification (NCBI taxonomy): domain Eukaryota; kingdom Viridiplantae; phylum Streptophyta; class Magnoliopsida; order Fabales; family Fabaceae; genus Vigna; species Vigna radiata. The sequence goes on along the minus strand of NW_014543815.1, from coordinate 344,091 downwards.
TCCTATTCACGAGACCAAGCAAGGGAACTTTGAACAAGCTACTAAGAACTTCCTCTGACAAACAGTATTCTTCTGAGCTTTCAGTTCAAGAACGTTGTGTTTGAATTTCTCTGAAACCCTACATATAGCCATCTGCTCTGAATATCAAAGGTCAAGTCCCAACTGCCACGAATAATCGATTATTG
>NW_014543815.1:337662-339341 GCF_000741045.1 Vigna radiata var. radiata | reverse complement strand
CCTTAAGGACTTGTGATAGTCGATTATTGCTTGTCCACAATCGATTATTCTAGTAGAAAATTCAAGTGATAATCGATTATTGCTTGTCCATAATCGATTATTCCAGTGAAAAATACAAGGTTTACAATTTATTTAAGATTTTCCTACTACATCCAATTTCTACAAGTTGCTTTTAAATAATTTTAATGTTTTCTTCAAATAAAACTTCTTGCAGCATCATCAAAACAATTCTTCAAGATTTACCAATACTCCTTATTGGTAACACCGAGCGTTGGCGACGTGGGCTTGGACCTATTTTCTATTATTTTAAAGATCTATTTAAGGATCCAGATACTCTAAGTTTCATATCTTTTGGCAGAAGGAGCGCAAATTCACACTTTTCGACTCTCTGGAGACAAAATTGGATGCAGGAGCATTCCTCTTCGGTTTTTAGGGTTTATCTTCCATTTTATTTCCATTGTACATCTAGTTTCACCATGACAATGGGGAACTAAATTCTATTTGTTGTTGGGGGATGATGTAACCTTGTCAACTCTCATGTATTGAATTTATTCTTATTATTGATATATGCTTCTTTCATTAATTGTTAGGGTTTTTCTCCCATTCTCTATCTTTTCTTTGTTTAACTCATTCATGGCATGATTATTGGTTTATGTGATATGGACACATACGGAGAAATCTAGATCTAGGGAATTTCTCCCAAGGGAACTATTGCCTAGACATAGGGATTGAACGCTCAGTTATCTTAAGCTTATAATCGTAATACGAAATTAATTATTAGGGAGACAAGACATTGTGAACTAGTAATTAAGGATAGGCTTTCTTCACCGAGACATCTAGTTTTAAGTAATTTAGAAAGTGATATTAACGTTAATGAAGAAGAAGAATTCTTATATACATGAGAGTGAATAGGTGAAATCAAAACCCCAACATATTCATCACATATTTTCAAATATCATTCATTCACCTTTGTGTTTCTGTTCAATTGATCAATTTACATGCATATTTACTTTTTTTGTATTTGCATTCACAAACCCAAAATTGTTCATCAAAGTCTTGATTAGTTAAGTAATCACATGAATGTTTAGTGTTGTAAGTCTCTTGGGAAACAATACTGGTCTTACCATTATTATTACTTGATACGATTCAGTATACTTGCTGAAGTCTTAATCAATTTTGTCCAGGAGTGCAAAAGGATAAGTGTGGGGGTGTGATGAGTGCATATTATGCCCACATTTATGTTTTAGAATTCAAATTTTTTATGAGATTCTTATGCTTAAATGATTGATTTAAAGTGAATGTGTCAGGATTGGATTTATTGGGTTTGGGAATTAAAGATGCTTAAAATGTGATTCTTAGTTGCATAAATTATTTTGGATGTTTTAATGTTTATTTGTGCAGCTGAAGTTAGAACTTTATTCATTTAAACCATGAAATTGAATGGTCAAAGATGGTCCAATCTGGTCAACTCAGGGCTCTTATGAGATTTTGAAAAGAAAGAGATGGCTAATGTGCAATTAGAGGAAAATTTGGACTTATGTGTAAATTTGAATAAAATAAAAAGGGTTGAAATGTAATTTTGGGCAAGTTTAAATCTGTTAGATATTTTTAAAGATATTTTGGAGAAAATATATCTTAAGATATTTTACTTGATATTGTTAAATAATTACCTTATTTAA
>NW_014543815.1:326359-337642 GCF_000741045.1 Vigna radiata var. radiata | reverse complement strand
TTTAACTATATCAATAAATATCAAAAGATAATATTTGCCAAATCGTTTTTGATCTAGGAAAGATATTATCAAATATTCTCAAAAACTGATTAAATNTGTTGAATATTTGAAAGATATTAGATATAAGATAAAAGATTTTATTAACAGAAGATTCAAAGTCCAAGCCCAATCAAGCCTATATAAAGAGACCCAAGGGACTGCATTCATTCACCACTTCTCTCTCTTATTTCATCGTGTATTCTACTCCATTCATGGAGAGCTAAGCATCTAGGGCTATTATGCTGTAATTTCATTATGGATTCTGAGGTTAAGTGAATTAATGCAATTGTTTATTTTGATTATTGATTTAAGTTGTTCTCTCTGTGTCTTTCATCTCTCTATCATATTAAAAGCAAAGATTTTTGCACCATTATGTGTTTGGATCTACTTGCATATTAATTATATGAGTTCTAGGGTTTCTAGGTTTAATTGAAAATCTACTTTGATTTAATTTAGGAACTTTCATATGATTAAATGGTTTTTACTATCAACCAAAGTACATTCTCAATTGATAGTAAAAACCATTTAATCATATGAAAGTTCCTAAATTAAATCAAAGTAGATTCTCAATTAAACCTAGAAACCCTACAACTCATATAATTAATATGCAAGTAGATCCAAACACATAATGATGCAAAAATCATTGCTTTTAATATGATAGAGAGATGAAAGAACTTAAATCAATAATCAAAATAAACAATTGCATTAATTCACTTAACCTTAGAATCCATAATGAAATTACAGCAGAATAGCCCTAGGAGCTTAGCTCTCCATGAATGGAGTAGAATACACGATGAAATAAGAGAGAGAAGTGGTGAATGAATGCAGTCCCTTGGGTCTCTTTATATAGGCTTGATTGGGCTTGGACTTTGAATCTTCTGTTAATAAAATCTTTTATCTTATATCTAATATCTTTCAAATATTCAACANATTTAATCAGTTTTTGAGAATATTTGATAATATCTTTCCTAGATCAAAAACGATTTGGCAAATATTATCTTTTGATATTTATTGATATAGTTAAATAAGGTAATTATTTAACAATATCAAGTAAAATATCTTAAGATATATTTTCTCCAAAATATCTTTAAAAATATCTAACAGATTTAAACTTGCCCAAAATTACATTTCAACCCTTTTTATTTTATTCAAATTTACACATAAGTCCAAATTTTCCTCTAATTGCACATTAGCCATCTCTTTCTTTTCAAAATGTCATAAGAGTCCTGAGTTGACCAGATTGGACCATCTTTGACCATTCAATTTCATGTTTTAATGAATAAAATTCTAACTTCAGCTGTACAAATAAACATTAAAACATCCAAAATAATTTATGAAACTAAGAATCACATTTTAAGCATCTTTAATTCACAAACCCAATAAATCCAATCCTGACAAATTCACTTTAAATCAATTATTTAAGCATAAGAATCTCATAAAAAAATTTGGATTCTAAAACATAAATATGGACATAAATATGCACTCATCACATATACTAAACTTTCAAATTGTACAATCCAAAATATTTACAGATTTTATAATCTAAAAAATTTTAAAATACACAATAAAAATTTATTTTTAACTTTGAAAAATTGAACAGGTTTTAAGAAAAGAAAAATAACTTTCAAAAATCATTTAACTTTTCTATGATTTGTAAATTATTTTTTATTTTCAGATTATCTAATCTATATTTTTTTTAATTTCTAAGTTATATAACTGAAAAGGAAAAACTATTTTTTTATACATGGAAATGAAGGAAAAAGCTGCCTTAATATGATTACATTTTTAGTAACCAATAAAAGTGGTGGAGAAGTTAATGGAAGATTCCAAATGAATTTGAATCTCTGCAACTTTTATTAAACTAAATGTGTTTTTAATCGACTAAGGCAAATATCAAGTTACAAAAATGAAAATATGAGAGTCAGTGATAAACTGTTATTACTATTATTAATGTTGCTATATATTTTATTTAACTTAAACCTTTAGAGTTTTATTATACTACTCAATTATTCAGCACTGGAAATATATGTAAATATTATCCACCAACGCCCTGATGGTTCAGAGACATTATTCCTCTCCAATCAAAATAAGGAAAAAAAAATCATTTAAGAGAATATTAGAAATTAAATATATTAACTTATGAGTATATACTAATTTAATTTATTTTCAGCATTTACTAAAATTAGTATAGTTAAGTCAAAATTAATCTTATTTTCAAAAGATTATCATCATCAGTATTAACTAAATCAATAGTACTAAAATTTATATCAAAATAACAAGGGTGTTGCTTCCTCTACCATTCCAAGTGCTCCTGCACCTCCTCATTATTTTCATTTATTTCAAAAATATTCTACATTTCTCTATAGAGCTGTCAAAACGAGTAACCTGACCCGACTCACCACGGGTTGGTCAATTAGTGAGCCAACCCAACCTGACTCATTTATTAGCAAGCCAGAAAAATCTGAACCCGGCTTTACCCACCATGGGTTTGTGGGTAAACGAGTTGACTCATTAGCCCATTTAATTACAATTTTTTTCAATAAAAAAATTACAAACTTTCTATATTAAAATTTAAACAAATTTCACCCCAAAAAATGATGTTAAACTGAAAATAATTCAAAATAATAATAAAAAGTACAATACAATCCAAATATCATCCAAAAACAAACACAAAAAACCCGCTCCTTGAAGAATTTCAGTGAGGAAGTGAGGAGTGACAGCACCGTAAATGAGAGCAAGTTCCGTGAGAGTGATTTGTGAGAGCAGAGGTTACTTTTTTGGCATACACAGTGAGTGAAGAGAGTATTTTATTTTTTAGGGTTTCATAAATAAAATAATAAATTAAAAAACTAAATTTAGGTAAGTGGGTTGACGGGCCAACCCGGCCCACCACGGGTTCAATCAGCATGAGCCAGATTTAAATGAGCCGGGTTAAAATTTGACCTGCATAAAAAAAATTAATTTTTTCAAACCCAACTTGGCCTGAACCCGTGGTGAGCCGGGTTGGCTCGCAGGTTATGACCCATTTTGACGGCTCTATGATAACGATCTAAAAATCGTTATTTTCATGCTTAAATATGATATCAAAACACACCCTTTACGACTTAGAATGAGCTTAAAATCAAGTAAAACACTTAGTTTAGTCATGAGAGAGTCAAAAGTTGGTTTTAGAGATATTATGCTTGTTTTTGCATTGTTTTGCAGGGTTTTGATGAGAATTGAAGATGGAAGTGAATTAGGACGAACTTAGACTCAAAAAGGAAGAAGAAAAAGGAAGAAAAGAAGAGTTTATGCACCGTTGAGCGGCCAAAACCAACGTTGAGTGGCCAGAGCGATTAGAGGTAAACCGCTTAACATTTAAAGTGACTACTGAGCGGTGGCGCGGCTAGAGGGAAATCGCTGAGCGGTTTAATTAGGCGTTGAGCGGTTATCTGTTTTTATTGGGCTTAAATTCTGTTACTTTTTTGGTCTATAAATAGACCTAGTGCGATTCAAATTGTAATCTTTTGGCCAAAAGAGACGTCTTGAGATGTTCTACACACCTTGGAGGAGGTTCCTTGGATGCTTAGGCTCCAAGCTACCAAATTTAGGGTTTATTCTCCCATTCTTTCATTATTTTTCATCTAGATTCACCATGTCCATGGTGAACTAAACCCTAGGTTGTTGGGGAACAATGTAATCTTTTGAAACTCTCTTATATCAAAATTCTTATCTTCTTTATATGCTTGCATATGCTTACTTTATCAATTGTTGGGTTCCTTACCTTTGCTTAATGTTTTTATCGTTTAACTTATTCGGTAAATGTTGTTTGTCTTTATTGATACGGAGACGTACAATAATATCATGAACTGGGGGGAATTCCTTGATTATGCTAATACCGCCTAGAGATAGGGGTAGGACGATCAATTGTATTTTGCTTCCGTTTATCATGCATTATTAGTTACTAGGGGAAACTAGAGATAACAAGCCAGTAATTAGTAATAGGCTCTTTTCGCCAAGAGATTGGGTTTAGGGTAGACTAAGAAAGTTTGCATGACAATATGATAAATAAGAAAAGTAGATAAGAAGGGTAGATATAAGAGGGTGGATAAGATGAAATTGTAAACCCCAACAACTCCATTCATCCATAGTTTCTTCTAGCCAATTGATTCACTGCATTTTGCGTGTTTATTTTCGTTCTGCATCCAAAACCTAAAATTAATTTCTTCTCAAGTCTTATGCAATTAGTTTACATGAAAGTTAAGGCCTAAGAGTCCTTTGGGAAAACGATACTCGGACTTACCCGTTTTATATTACTTGATAACGATCTGGTACACTTGCCAGGGACTTAACACTCTACCTCCCCACTATTTTCTTTTATTCCAAAAATGCCCTACACCTCCCCACTATCCTCAATAATCTTTCTCTTTCTCTATCTCTATATTAATGGAACATTTACATGGCTCAGATTTGAACTTATGATATATTCCCTTAAATAAGTTTGATTCAATCTTATTTTCACTGTTCCATATATTTTTTTTTTCTTCACATTACTTAATAAGTGGTAAAATTTTGTTCTAAATTTCTAGAAAAATATTTATATATGTGTGTGTGTGTTTTTTTTCTTTACATTTAATATCTATAATCTTTAACATTATATTATGTTTTAACTTACCGACTTGTTTGACTCAAATAACTTGAATAAAATATTTAATTTATTAGATAAATAATATAAAAATATTATTAAATACTTAAAATATAAAAGAAAAGTTATTTGTTAAAGATTTGGAATTTATTTAGTTCTTTCATCATTATAAAGTTAGTATATAATAATAATAATATATTATTATTTTCTATTAATATTATTATGTTTATTATTTTGTATTTGCATCTAACTTTTAAGTTTATAAAATGGTAGTGGTAGAAGCACAAATATTAAAGTTTCCTCTGAATTTTATATTTTGCAATATATCACTAGTTCAAATATGAGCCATGAATGTTCATTAATGCAAAGAGAGAAAGAGAAAAATTGTTAAGGGTATTTTTGGAATAAAAGAAAATAGTGCAAATGTGTAGAGTATTTTTAGAATAAAAGAAAATAGTTGAGAGGTACAGGAGCATTTCGGGTGATGGAGGAAGCAACACTCAAATAACAATTAGTAGCTTTTAGTTAAATTAGATTTTCTTTCTCAAAAATAATACTACAGAAAAATTTCTTAAATAGATCCACTGAAATATTATTTTTCAAGATCGATTTCTTTAGAGTTAGTTTTTTTGTCTTCTAAAATGGGGAGAAAAAATAAAAAATAATTAAATATTAAAAATTAAAATTAAAATTATGAAAAGGTAATTTAAAATATTGACTTTAAATTTTTTTCCAATAAATCTATATGAGAAAATAAAATTCCAATAAGACATTTTTTTTTGCTTTGGAAAGGGATTTCTTTGCTTTGGTCACAACAACTCAAATTATGCTGGGTTGATTTCAAGATATTATGATAAACCTCTCAATTTAGAAGATTTATTCACAAGAGAAAAATCTAAAGAACAATCTATCCAATTTTTGTTATTATTTATCTAAATCATTACAACTATCTCATGAGAAAAATCATTTTTTCTCATATATGAATAAGTTTGATGAACATTATAGTTACTCAAACTGAGAGAGACAAAGAAGATGCATCAAATTTTTTGCATCAGAAATCAGAGTTGTTAGGTCCATTAAATTCAGTAGTGATAGTGGAAGCCAGGTGTTAGTCAAGGAATTGGAAATTTTAGAAGGTGGAAGACAGGTGTGAGCAGCAAAGTGGACCGTTCGATTTTTTACGATAGTGTTTAATGTGAAATTTTAAAAATCTGATGCCACTTCTGCATGCACCCTTCTTCTCTAAACTCCTGAACTTCCATTTTCTCCTCCTTCTCTCTAGATTTCTCCATCTTCTCTCTACAAATTCTCACCCTCTTGCTATTCCGATCATCTTTCAGGCAAAACCTAAGCATTCCTAGTGCCAAGCTCTGTCAGTTGAACCAATCGAATTTCGATTTGAGTTGGTAAGTTAGAATCCTCTTAATTCTTCGAAGTTCATATGTTTTGATGCATGCAAGTACTGTTTAACTTGCATGTGTTCTTCAAATCCTTCCCTAAAACTGTTTTCTATCATTGATTCTATGGTTGGTTTCTCTTCACCAATTAGAAGCTTGTAGGAAGTCTTAGAAGTTGCTTGCAGTCTCAATACTACTGTGGAAATATAGAAGTTGTCTCTTGGATTCAAGGTAAGGGAGGATAGTAATTTAACTAAGTGTTTCTGTGTATGAAATGGCTGTATGTATGCTTAAAAATTCAAATTTACGAAATTGTTTGTATGACCGAGACTTGTGAATATTGGGTTTTTTGTTGAGGAACCGTTCGGGTTTGTATTAGCTTGGAGGAAGTGAATGAGTGAAAATGAGAAATTGAGGTTAAAAATGAAATTAGACAATGAAGTATGTTTGGGAATGTTTAGTTAGACTTGTTAGAGCCTTTAAGTTCTTTTTAAAAAGTATTAAAAGCGAGAAATCATATTTTAAGTCATTAGGTTCTCAGTCTGCATAATTTAGTTGGAATCTGTCATGAAACTCTTTAGATTGTTGTTACTGAGGTTTAAATATCTTTGAATAGGTGTGAATGGATGTATGATTCGAGCTTTAAGGATTAGAAGTTGGCCAAAATGTTTTAAAATGGTTGTGTTAGGTGTTGTTCATAATTCTGCAGAAGTTCTGCAGAATTACGCAAAATGCTAAAATGGTTAGTATTAATCGTTCGACCTTGTTCTGCTCTCGGTCATAACTGGGTTGGCCTCTTTAGAGTCTTACCAGTTCATGACTGTTTGGTCTTTCAAAGAGTGTTCGGTCTTGTACTGACACTCGGTCTTTCGAAGAGTGTTCGGTCTCTTACTGGCACTCGGTCTCTTGAAGAGAACTCTGTGTTGAAGTCTAGTGTGCGGTGTTCGTTGTAAGCGTTCGGCCAAAACTCCAAGTGTTCGGCCTTAGACTATATTACGTTTATACTCGAGTTCAACTTGTTACATGACCGTTCGGTCATGTTCTTGGGTAAGGGGTGTTCTCACCCTTCGGTCATGTTCATAAGTTATAACATTACTTTCTTTCAGTCTTCCAGATTCACGGGGTCGTTCGATCTTTTGAATGGAAATTCCTTTGTGCAAAATTATATATATTGAATGATGAGAATTATGTTAGTAAAGTATGGTGAAAGAGAGTTCCAAGGTGGAATGTCTCATGAATGGTTCTGATTGGTAAAGTATGAATGTGGTCAGTCTATGTTGTCGTTCATCCTGATATTTCGTGATTATTCCTTCTCACGTAGAGAAGGGTAACTCATGCGTGGGAATGGCAGGAGGTCCTTGTCCATAAGGTTGAGATGGGCAGTATAAGGACTAACCTCGGGTGGCAGCTGTTGAGGGCATCCCAACTACTACACAACTCGGGTGCTAAAACATCTAGCTACACAATTCATACAATCTGGATGAGTCAAGTTAAGTGGTCGGTTATTATGTGGTTATCGTTCGGTCATTGCATGAAATGTATGTATGATGATTTTATGTACGATGTGTTTATCTGTATTTCTTTTGATCTCTGTTTTAAATAAGGTGATGCTTGGATTAATTAAATTACTTCAGCTTACCCTACTTTCTTGCCTTGTCTTTCATTGTCCATTTGGTTGTTCTCTTCACTGCAATGATCATCCTGTGGATGTGAGCAGAATGTGATGTAGTCTCTGGAAGAAGCGTTGGAAGAAGAGACTCCTGAGGTTTAGTTAAGATTGTTCGGTTCATACTTACTACTGTATGACTGTTCGGATTGTATAGATCTTTTGGAACCATTCGGGTTGTAGTTACTTTTGTAGATCCACTCGGTTTATTAGTATGTTTTGTAAAGTTTTAATTCTGTAATACTTCTAGAGAATTATACTTTGTCAAAATCTCCTAATTGACTGAACTGTAATATTATTATGCATATATTCTATGATATAGTTTATGCTATATTTTTTGGATGTTACAAAAGTTATTCAGAATTTAAATAAAAAGATTGTTATATAATGTTTGTGACATTTTCCAATCCAATTTGAAAGAAAAGAATAAACAAAACCAATCATTCCTTGCTCTCATCCAATGAAATTTTCCAACACTTGTGATGGAAAAACTAAAATATAATCAACCGACGAGATATGGAGTCCAAATTCTCTCGAGTTTTTGGCGTTCTTCTGCTAAGCCTTGAAAATATACTATGTTGGTATATTCTAAAATATCAAAGTCAGTTTTCATCAGTATAATTTGGGTAGCACTAAAAATTCAACAAAAGAATCCAAATTTCATGATGAGAAATATCTCAGTCTTCATTCCTTAGTTGATTTTCCCAGTTCTTCATCATCTCCAGAAGAATCTCATTCCATGTGTCTATAGGTCCAGGCAAACACCAATGAACACAATCATTCTGCACATGCTTTACATTTCCATTAACAAATGGAGAAGGGTTCATATAAGGACCCGGATGGCCATCTGGTCTCAGAAATGCTAACTTGGTCACATCCAATGCCTCCAACCTTAACCTTCTCCTGGCTTTTGCCTTGGCTTCTTCCACTTCTTCAATCTCAATCTTTCTCATCTCAGCATTCATTCCTTCAAGTTGCTTCTCCTCATTCCTATAAGGCTTAGTCTTTGGACAAGCACCAGCCTTATCCCACTCTCCTTCAAAATGATGTGGTGTAAATGTTGTCACAATCACATCAATTCCTCTGCCTCTAGCTCCTCTCCTATCAACTATGCTCTTCAAGGTGGTCCTCAGGGCTTTTCTCAACACATCATAAAAACCAATCTCAGTGTGATTAAGACCAGGACAGTAATGGCAACCTAAGACTGAATCTCCCTCATGGTAAACTGCCGGAATCAAAAACCAATGCCCAAATGATAACACAATCAAGTCCATTTCACCCATGTACCTTGCCCATCTCTCATCCACATGATCCAAGTACAATTTGTTATTAGGGTCAGTGCTTGATTTTTCAATGCCATGCACAAGAAAAGGAGACCAATACAAGGAAACAGTTGCATTGAATGAGGGAAAGTTCCACCTGCTGAACTGGTTTTCCTTTCCAGTTTTGTTGCTGTAGACAAGTTTAGGAGTTGAAGCAGTGGCTAACATGCAAAGAAGGGATTCTAATTGGTTCCTTGCCATAGAGTCCCCCACAAAAGCTACATGCTTGTTCTTAATGAGTTGGAGAAAAGTTTGAGGCTCAAACCTTGGGAGGTTGCACTCAATTGGTTTCCATCTCCATTTTAGATATTCCAAGTCAGTCCTTCCATGAGTTATGCAGTTCCTACCTTCTTTGATAGTACCACATGTTGTATCATTGTACAAAGGACCCTTACTGTCACTCACCCATTCACCATTGAAATAGTCACATCTAGTCTCATTAGTTTTTTCCCTTTCTGCAATAAAGAAAAATAAAGTCTTGTAACACATCCCAGGTTTCTAATCATGTTACAATTCAAGGCACAAACACATAATTTTAATTCGAGTTAAGTTACATGGTGCTTCTTCTTTTTTCCCATTAACTCATCAATTGAGTTTCATAACTAAATTGGTGAATTAAAAGCAAAACCAGAAATTAAAAACAGAAAAAGTAATTCAAAACAGGATAACAGTTTTGGTGAATTAAAAGCAAAACCAGAAATTAAAAACAGAAACAAACATGTCCTAAACTTGGTGCCAGTCTAACTATTTTATGTAACTACGCATACATATACATATTAGACCGAAAGATGAAAATTTGAATGAATATTTAACATATACAACAAGAAAAAGTGAGAACTTTACAATCTTATGATTAAGGGTGCATGGAAATACCTGCAGAAGAAGGTGGAGAAGCAGAAGCAGAAAGAGAAGAAAGGTACGTGATGGTGTTGTTAGAGGAAAGGGGAAGATGAGGATTAGGAAATGGAGAAAAGGGTAAAGGGTAAAAGAATGAAATGGTAAGGAGGACACAGAGAGTCCATGGAAGAAGTCTTTTCATAAGGGAGAAGGATTTGTCTCTGTTGAATAAGTCAATAGTTCCCATGATCAAACCCTTTCTTCTTGCTGTGCTTTTCCCCTTATGTGTTTTCAGCAGAGAAGAAGAATGAAGAAAAGCACTGTAGTTTTTGTTTTTTGCAGTGATCATGTGAAGTGAAAGTCAAAAGGAAGATAGAGACTGAGAGAAGCAGGTTTCATGGGGTATTTGGTTATACAAACACGTAGAGAGATCTCTATGATTGCTCTCTCTTACTAACTAATCTTTTGAAATTGTCATACGATAAGACTTTTCCAAATGCTAATGGGTATATTTGGAAAATTTTCCATAAAATCTTTTAAAAGTAAAAACAAAAAATTAAAACAAATTTATCAAATTATTACAAGTTTAGTTAATTTGTTAGAAGTGTTTTTTTTTTTCCTGAAGTTTTAAGTATATGATACATATTTTTATTTATTTGAGTCTATGTATTTTAGAAAGATGTGATTATTGGTTTTGTTTTCTAGTATTTAATTCACTTTTTTTTTTCTTCTATCTCTTTAAACTCACTTATCAATTCACTATTTTTCTAAGTGCAATTTGATTGACTAGTTGGAGAAAATTGGAAAGAAAAATCGCATTTTTTTTTTGTTTTCTTTTTATGTTTCTAATCTTACTACACATTTGTGTGAATGCTACTTTAATGGAATTATTATCAAATTTAATGATAGACAAATTAGACTAATTAATCTTATCTATATTTAAATGTGGAATAGATTAAAATGTTCCATTCTACCTAATTTGATCACACAAATAATGGTAACATCATTCTTTTACGCAATTTAAATGGGCGAATATTCCAACTAAAAATAAAAGATATTTGTTAGCACTTAATAAAATGGATTTTTTTAATGAAATTTAATTATAAATTCTCAAATTTATAAGTTATTCAAACTTAATATATATATATTTAACCAAAACGACTGAATGTCGCATGAGTCGTGGGGACACCTAGTTAACCAAACCAAACAAATAGGACTCCATGTGTCGTGGAGTGAGGTTAAACAACCAAATGTTGAGATAGAAGACCCAGATCTCTCCGGATCTGTATCTCGCTACCGATTGTTCGCCTCATGGACAGTCGACACCATTTCTGGCAATCCGACTGCAAAGTGTGATTCATCCCTTACACCAACTATATATGTATGTATATATATATG
>NW_014543815.1:313331-325315 GCF_000741045.1 Vigna radiata var. radiata | reverse complement strand
ATATATATGTATGGGGTTTGTTAACACGCGTACGCCTGTTTTTTAGTTGGTATGTTTTAACAATGTGTATTGGATTATAGTAGACAAAAATACCCTCCTTTATCATGGGTTCTAAGTTTTAAGGTCAAGGATATTTAAATAATTTTCATTCTCAAAACTAAAAAAAAAAGAAACCCCAAAACCCTTACTCACCTCCCTCATTCCTCTTAACCCTTTCTCTTTCATCTCTCTCACTCCAACACATTTTCTCTGTCATCCCTACAGTTGCCCTAATTGAAAAAAAAAAATCAGAAACCCTTGCCGAACCCTAATCCACCTTCTTTACTTATCCGATTTGTTTCTCTCTCATCTCCATACTCTCCCTCAGCCACACACAAGCTTTGTTCGTTCATTTGGAGGATGCGTTATATATTTTTCCTTCTTATTATTATTAAATTTCATTTTTAAATTAAATCCTGTAAATAAAACCTTAATAAATCAATTAAATTTTCATACATTATTTACACATCTACATAACATTTCATTATATTTTTAAAGAACAAGATATTTTCCTCTATTGTCCTTTTCCCTTTACACAAAGTGTTTCTTTTTCCTTTCTCTATTGGTATGAGAAACATGATGTAAGATTACAACCTAGAATTGAAAGAATTGTACTCCTAAGGAGCTCTTCTATACCTATTTCTTTAATTTCCTTATGTCCCTTCTTTATCACTTAATCAACTTCTGCAGACGTTTAGAATAATCTTTAACCACTGTGCAAGATAAAAAAAAGTAAAATCATTTTTTACCTTTGAGATTTGGAAAGAGTAACATAAACTGACAAAGTTTATATTCACTTTACACACATTAATAAATATAAAATGATTATAAAAGAGTAGACTTTTTCAATTTAAAAAAATATCTCTGATTCAAATTACCACCACCATCTTCAATTGGGTTGAGATGAGAGAGAAAATGTTGGAGTGATGACAGAGAAAATGTTGAGATGAGAGAGAAAATGTCTTTGATGACAAAGGGTTTCTGATTTTTTTTTTCAATTGGGACAACAATAGGGATGACAGAGAAAATGTTGGAGTGAGAGAGATGAAAGAGAAATAGTTGAGAGGAATGAGGGAGGTGAGTAAGGGTTTTGGGGTTTTTTTTTTTTAGTTTTTAGAATGAAAATTATTTAAATATCCTTGACCTTAAAACTTAGAACCCATGATAAATGAGGGTATTTTTGTCTACTATAATCCGGTAACATTGTTAAAACGTACCAACTGAAAAACAGGTGTACACGTGTTAACAAACCCCTATATATATATATATATATATATATATATATATATATAATTTCTTGGTGAACGCTTATGTTATCTTTTAACCTCTAATATTGGATTCTTAATTAGATTTTATATTTTAATAGAATATTTTAATTATGATTTGTTATAATTAGGTTCATTTAGTATGAGATACAAAATATATTAAAAATAGTTTTTTAGTTGTATAAATGTTTTTTTTTTGGATATTTTGAGGTGTGTTAGTAAAGTTGTAATTAAGTTGAGTTCATTGAGGTATGAAACCTTAAAGATAAATCCAAAAATAAAAAATAATCAAGATCATAAGAAGTCAATTCAAGTTTAGCATGAAAGAGTGAAGAAATTTGGCTAAGTCAAGAAGAAGGAAGATATAACAAAAATTGGATATTGCGGTTTTCTCTATTTTTTCTACTAAAAGGGCTTTGATAATTGATAAATTTTATGATTAAAGATAATTTGGAAATATATCTTAAGATATTTTATTTTACATTCTTAAATAATTACCTTATTTAACTATATCAGTAAATATCAAAAGATAATATTAGCCAAATCTTTTTTAATCTTACAAACATCTTCTTAAATATTTTTAGATATTCACACACTACAGTAAAACGTTGATTTACCTGCGAGATATTACCGAGGGCCTTCAGCCCCTTGGTAAATACATTTTACCGAGGGTATTACCGAGGGTCATGTGACCGTCGGTAAGTTGGTGCTCATTAAACCCCACAGCTTGGGTTTCCCTCACTCTTCGAGCCAAAAATACGAAGCCAGTCTCGTCCCCTTTCAGAGAAGTCTCGTCCAAACCCTTCCCGTTTCAGAGAACTGTCGTCTCCAACACCACCAAAGTCTCGCTCTGCCCAAATTTCACAAATTCCCGTTCTCGTCTGCCCAAAGCCCTAACCCTAAGGTGTTCCACCGGTTCGTGCTTCCATTCTCTCGTCTACCTCTGTCTTTCCGGTGGCGGTCCGTTTTGTCCGGTCTCATCGAGGTTCATTGTGCGTGTTGCAGGGTGGTTCGTGGTTGTGCACGTGAGGCTTGTGCGCCGCAGGGGTGGTGGTTCGTGGCTGTACCACAGGGGTGTGGAGGGATAACACAGCTAGAATCAGGTTAGTCGTAGCTTCTGTCATTTCTTCACGGGTTTTGTCCTCTTTTGTCATACAATTGCATTATTTCCTTCTTTTCCCCACATGTAGAGGTATTGTTTTCCATCCTTGGACGAAAATTAATGAAGAATAAGAAAATATGAGAACAAGGAGAGGTGAGTGTGCTTGAGAACGGCAAAACAGAATGAGCCTTTCATTATTGATCTGCTGTATAGTGTTCACAATGAAGAAAGTAAACAATTTGACGAGTTCATTGAGGGTTGGCTTTGAACAAAGCAAGTATGACATCTACATCTACTTCGTGTTTCTAACATAAGATCATTTCATGGTATTATTGTAGTATATTGATAATATTCTAATAGTTAAAAATAGAAAGCCTAAGGTTGAGAAGGTTAAGTTGAATAGCAAATTCAATATGAAGGATCTTGGAATGGGTATGTTAGAATAAAGTTAAGCATCTTAATCACTTGCCTTATAGAGGGCCTTGTCTTGCTATCTGAATTAGCACACCAAACACCAATAACAAGCAAGCATTCCATTTGCTGCACATCAAATTCCCCATTCAAGTTTGGATCTGCTGCTGCAAGGAGATTTCCATGTCTATAGAGCTCCCACACCCACTCAACTAGTGATACTTGAGGTTGACCCTCTTTCTCTTCTTGGTCATTGGCTTTTCTTCCACTTGCTACCTCCAACAAAACAACCCCAAAGCTGAACATGTCAGTTTCCTTTCTAGCCTTTGTTTTTGACCATTTCTCACGACCCTCAAGCCTTGCCAGGCCAAAATTCCCAAGCTTAGCACTGAAATTAGAGTCCAACAGTATGTTGCTTGATTTGATGTCCCTATGAAACACATTTTTCAAACTCTTCTTGTAGGTAAAACAATGTTGAGGCCAAGCCTAAAGCTATGTTGTACCTCACATGCCACGATAAGATACTCTCCCTATGAAAAAGATGAGAATACAAGCTGCCATTTGGCATGTAGTCATATATCAGAAATAAGTTATTCTTCTTGTGGCACCAACCGTTGAGTTTCATCAAATTCTTGTGCCTCAATTGGCTAATGATCCTTACTTCCGCTGCATATTCCTTCACACCACGTGATGAACTATAAAATTTAATGTTTCTTTATATTGCTAGATAAAGAAACCAATCACGAACTTTGACCTAATAGCTTAAACCCTTAGAGTAGTTGTTTCTTTATATCATATAAGAGCCATTGTTTTGGCTTGGACAAATATTGGGGAAACAACAACATGAGTAGGTGTTATATTCCACTGATGAACAGTGAGATGGTGGTTTGGTTAATAGTTGTAACAAGTTGGAAAGTACATGAAAAAGGTGGGCCAAGTCTTTCTGGCAATTTGGTTCCCCAAGCCTCAACAGGTGGTATTAGAGATTTTATGATTAATTTAAGAGTTCAATATTTGTCACTCCCGTTGTTAAGTTGAATATTTGCACATGGTGGAGCTGGTCTTTGTATTGAACATGATAGGACTTTGAGAGTTTATGAAAGGAGGAAAGGAATAAAAAAAAAAATAAGACATAGATGTTAAGGGGGTTATGGGGGCCGTTAGGAGGTTGGTTGTTGTCTGTTTTTGGTAGGGGTTAGCTTTATAAGGGAGAGGGACTGTCTAGGGATAGACATGTTTTGTTGTATCTTAGTTGACAAGACTATTGCTTCCTGTTTGGTGGGAGAAAGCTCCCTTGGAAGCTTACGAACTGTGTTCTTTGTCACCAAGAATCATAATACAGACTATACAGTGCTTTTCTGTGTCAGAGAGTGTGTGCAAGGTGTCTTTCGGTGTGAGTTCTGGGTTTCTTGTTCCAAGAAACCTAACAGAACATGCTACAAGTCCAATGGTTTTTTATGCGAATGTGTTAGATGTAAATTTAATCACAAACCATTTGTTAGCTTAAGCTGTTTGGAGAGTTGGTCCATGATATGTACAGTGTCTATCATATTTAGAAGCACATTGAGAGAAAAGTTGATGTCGATATGACAAGGAGGAGGTCATCTGCTATATCTTGAAAATATTGGATTATTTAGAAGATAATTAGAGGAGAATGCATTATCATAAAGAAGATTACAATACCAGAAAAACTTGAAAGAAAGCCCAATCTAATTTCTATATAAAGAGGCTCAGGGAATCACATTAAAGAAGCTTAGGAACCCTTTGTGGGTTCAAATTTTATCCTCTTTATTCTCTTATGTTCTTCACTCTCTCTTCTGTTTTCATATTATTTCTACATTCCATGGAGTGTTAAGCTTCTGGGTTGATTCTCCTAAGTTGGATTCTGAGGTTAGATGTAGTGTTGTCAAAACGGGCCACTCGGCCCAACCCGACCCGACCTACTATGGGTTGGCCACTTAGTGAGCCAACCCAACCTGACTCACTTATTAGTGAGCCAAAAAAATTTAAACATGACCCGACTCACCACGGGTTTGTGGGTTAAACGAGTTGGCTCATTAGCTCACTTATTTACAAGTTTTTTTTTTCAATTCAAAAAAATAACAATTTTTTTCTAATTCAAATCTAAATATATTTCAATATAAAATTATGTTAAATTTCAATGACAATTCAAAATAAAAAAAAATATAATATAATCCAAAATCATCTTAAACTCCAAATATAATCCAAATGTCAAGACAAGAAACAAAATTAGGTGGATTGGCAAGTCAACCCGACTCACCACGGGTTCAACCCGGACGAGACGGGTTCTTAGTAGGTTTGGTTCAAAATTGGCTAGTATCAAAATTTTAATTGTTTTTTTTTTTCAATCCAACCCATTTTGAAAGCATTTAATCTTGTTGTGATTTATTTTTATCTAGTTCTTTGGCTTCTTAATCAAGTAATCATTAGTAATGATTTTACATTATAACAAGTTAGCATGGAGTTAAATCTGCATAACATATCAATTATATGATTCCAAGGGTTTTTACTTTTAATTGAGAATATACTTTGATTTAAGTTAGAAACTTTCATGTGATTGAATCAATTTTTGCCAATAATTGTGAATGTAATTTAGTTAGTGGTAAAAAATTTAACAAGAATTAATTAAGAATGTAGTTTGTTTAAATAAATTTTTAGTTGATATAAGAGGTAAAAGAATAAACATGATTAGGCATGGTAATATTTAATTGAGAATCTACTTTGATTAAATTTATTAGGATTAATTTACAAAGTTCTTGTTCTTAATTGATAATTTACTTTGTTAAGAGTGAGAACATCAACAAATTAATTAAGAATTTACATTGATTAATTTGAAAATCTAAGACAATAAATAATTAAATAATAATATTTTGATAACCAATGATGAATCATATTTTGAAAAAACAGTGAAATTAACCTATTTTTCTTGTTATTGTTTTTTTATCTTTTTAAATCTTTTTATAAATTTCTTTCTATATTTGATTATTTAGTTCTTTAATATTTTATTTTAGGCTTAATTGCTTATTTTGTCTCCAATTTCACTCAAGTGTATCAAGTTCATCCACCCTTTTAAAAAAGTTTCAACTTCGTCCAAATGTGGTTTAAAAGTTTTAATTTCGTCCAAACGTGGTAAAATTTGCCTTAACCAACTTCATTCCATTAAATACACATAAACGACATTAACTTTTGTTTCTCTTTCCTCTGTTCATTTGTGCAACATAGCAGTCATTTGTCAGTACTATTATGACGATTTGAGATTGATTAACAAATCATGTAAAAGACAAAACTCACATATGTCTCTTTTAGCAAATAAATTAAGCATTTTGCTTGTGAACAACATTATGGATTAGAATAAATACTAACAAAAGTAGAATGAAAAAGACAACATTATTAACCAAAATAGCCAAAAGTTTAAAATACAACTAACAAGTTTTTTATTTTATTTTTTTAATATTTGTGTATATCAAATAATAGAATAAAAACACTAGAATTTATTTTAAAAACAAAAATAAATAAATATATAACTATGACCACAAAAAACCAAACCATTGAAAAGAGTTAAATAATAAATTGAAAAAAAATGCGTTGATTCATTCTTATAACACAAACGGATTAATTTAAGTTTCTGCGGCTTTTTAATTTATTTAAAAATCAACCACTACAAGAAAAAATGTCATTATGTACGGCCCAAATTCATATATAAGGCCCAAAATCTGTATATAATTTTTGGTTATATACGAGTTACATATGGTCAAAAATTCGTATATAAAATGGTTGTAGCTAATGTTATATACGGATAATCCGTATATAATTTATATACACTTTTTCAAATAGTTTTACATGAATAACATACCTGCCCATGTTTAATCACACAAATAACATATTCAAACAATCATCAAATCACAACAGACCTGCCTATTATATATCCATTCATACATTTCACATATATTTAAGTCTTAACCCACATACACTAGTCATTAATACATCAAACATTAGTCATTAATACATCAAAAAGAAGTTTCCATAATTGTCAATTAGAACAATAAGTTGAAATAAGTTGTTCATGAAGTTTGAGTCATAAGCCCTACTCTAAAACATAACTAGTAATGTTGTTCATAACGATCTCCATGTGTTGTTGGATCCTGTGGTTGATCTTGCTGTGGTTGATCCTCTTGTGGTTGCTGAACAGTTTGTGGCTGAATTTGGGATTGAAGAAATTCTTGTGCAGTTGCGGCTGCATGAGGCAGAAGGTAATGCAATATGACGCCAATAAAGTCTTCAAATTTAGAAGTTTTCTGTCGAAGTTGCTCATCATGGCTTGACACTATATTTTCAAGGTTAGAAATGTTCTGTGCAATCGGTTGTTGAGAAGAAGATGCATGTGTCTGTTGTACGTAACTATCAACACAGTCATCTCGACCACTGACATTTCCAATGCCATATACACGCCCCTTGTACCTTCCACCGGCAACCTCTAACCAACATTGGTTCCTCAATCTTTAGGGGAGCACATGTTGAAGCACCAACGGATGCAGTCTCAGATATTACTTGAGAAAATCTAGCTTGAAACTGTTCCTGTTAAATGAATACATGATTATTGTTAAATAGATAGACATAACATTTAAAACCTAATAAAGAATATAATAGAGTTAGTAGAAACTAACATGTGTCCGCCTAGACCTCTCATCGACAAATTCTCCTGTAGATGCTCGAATATGTGTTTGTTGAAAATTTTCATCGACATGGATTGTCCGACCAAGCTCCTGTGACTGCAAGCAAAGAAGATGTAAGTTGTTAACAACAAATTTTTTTTAAATTATGGAGTAGAAATGTAAAATTAAATTGATGTCATCATATCAGACGAATAACATGCTCATGCACGCTAATGGATCCTCTTGTGTGCAAACAACCACCTTTTTCGAATGTCCTGTTCTTTTTCGTGGTTTCACACTTTTGTTTATACAGTGGCATGTTCCACTTCTCCAAAAGAGCAGTCCAAACCTCCTCTCCCATCCAATTAGGTTTTTTCCCTAGTGTTCTTGCTTGTTTAAACATCTCAAACAATCTATGAGATGCTTTTGTATGGAAATTGTTTTTTATCTTTTCTTCATCCTCAATACTCCATGATACCTTTCTATGATATTTAGGATTATTGAAGTTGGAACAAACAATAGTCAACAACATCGAAAATTTATATTCAATCATTCACTCATCATCACTCATAAATATTTAAATCCTTTTACTCACATTCACAACAGAAAAGTACACATGACATAGTGTGAGCCTAAAATCTGTTAACACTGGAATGAATTCAACAAAGACAAGCATAATTTAACATGGACATAAAGGCACTTCTCATCAGCTAGGTGTGTGTTTGTTTTTACAATCTTAGTGACTATTCCATGCATGTATCACTGATTCGGTATTCTAATTTATCATGGCAATTGTATAATAAGTAATGTAGTATCTGTAATATCAGTGGAGAAAGCTTATGCCAGCATGAATAAACCAATTGACTTTTGCAATATAAACAAGTTTTACAACAATCTCCACATATTGCAAAAGATGAGAAAGAAATATTGAAAGAAAGATAAAAATAATTTTATTGTAATTCTAAGATGTAATGCATATAAGAGATAACAAATGATATATTTATTAAAAAAACGAGTCCTACACTGATATGACCCAAATAGACTTGTTTGTCATATACAATGCATCTGATTTTGCACCAATGACACTATAATTTGCTACTTGCGGGGTTAGAAAAAAAGGTATAAAGTTATTGGAAGATTTATATAGATTCCAAAGGAAGTTAGGTGTAGTTGTTTTATTCTTGTTTATTTATGGTTTTCCCGCTTTCAATCTCACGTGTGGACTTTTCTAGCAAAGTAGTTGAAAACAATGAAATTTGGTAACCATATTTAATAACAAATCAAAGCACTTGACACTAATAAACTGGATACTAATTTCACTATAGGCAGCATACTATTTTAGTCCTATTTAGATACACTCAATAGATAAAGATAGGTTAAGGATACTTTAAATTCATCATTTCTCTTCAATATATCTTTATTTTAACTGATGTTAGTAGTTGCTTTCATTTAATTCACTAAGATAAGTTCAATTCTTGAAATATGTGTCTGCTACACCATGAAAAATTTTGAGTGAAGCTCGGAAAGTCACCATTTAACTTGTTATTTGAGAGGTCTAACACTTGTAATCTGCATAAGTTCCCAAAGAAAGATGGAACCTTGCGTTGGAGTTTGTTATCATACAGAAAAAGATATTCAATAGAGTTCATCACTTTCCCAAATTCATCTGGAATGGGACCTTCTAACAAGTTACCATTAAAGTCAATGAAATGCAGATTGGTGGTGAAGTTAAACAACCAGTAAAACATTACACATGATTTTAGCAAGTTATTGGAAAGATGAAGATAAATAAGTGAGGAGAAAGAATTCATTGTAGAAGTTGATGAAAGATGGAAATTTCCATCCATAAGACTGCAATTTTCAAGGTAAAGCTCTTGTAATTTGGAGCTGATATTGAAATTAGCTCGAAACATTGATGATGCAAGATTTGGACACAAAGAAGATGACCAGGTTTATATTATTGTGAGAAAGATAAAGCTCTTGAAGATGAAGGCTAAAGTTAAAAAAGAATTGAAGTATTGATGATGAAAACATATTAGAAGAGAGATCTAGTATGGTAAGAGACATGGAATTATTTAAAGAGTAAGAATGGAACAAAGATTGAATATCACTATCCAAAAGATTACAATCAACTAGTCTCAACTCTGATAAGTTTGGAATGATGTTACCGATAATTTCAGGGAAGTGGAAGAATCAGAAGACGCATTACTGTTACAGACTGTAACAGAAATTGGAAGCACCGAGGAAAGAATTAGCTTTGGTTAATGAAGAAAGTTTTCAGTTTATGGCCTCTATGGATGTCATCACTAACGACCTTAACCATGTCAATGCTGAAACAAATAAATTAAGGAAGAATGAAGGTAAATTGGATTCAACAATTCAAGTTCTCAAATGAAAGATATTGAGAGCAAATTCTAAATTAGAAGTTGTCTGTACTGCAGAAATAAAGGCCAGATCCATACACTAGTACAAAAATCATATTTTATGACGTACAAAAACGAACTATGACGTACATAGTTTTGTACGTTATAATAGGTCTACATATTTTATGACGTAGCAAAAATTTACGTTATCTGAACATATTATGACACTGTTCTAAATTCAGTCCATCCTTTTTTTTTATATGAATATTGAAGAAAATTATTTCGAATTGATATTGAGTAAAATTATCTATGTTCACATTCATTAAAATTATTTCTTTTAGAAACAGTGTCATAATATGTTCAGATAACGTAAATTTTTGCTACGTCATAAAATATGTAGACCTATTATAACGTACAAAACTATGTACGTCATAGTTCGTTTTTGTACGTCATAAAATATTGTTTTTGTACTAGTGATACTCACGAGTCTGTCTCATACTCTTGAAAAACTCAAGACAGAAACAGAACAAGCAAGAAAGGAAAATGTCGACTTAAGCAAAGAGGTCACAGCCACCAAGGAAGACATTCAAAAAGTTGAGTTTGAAATACACATGACTAAGGAAATATTGCAAGGTGTCATGCAAGAGCTAGAAGTAGACAAAGCTTCTCAATCTCTAGCCTTAGAGAAGCTCAAAAGTATGGCTGCCCAAGTCATTCCCCAATCCAACCTTAGAGACAAAATCTGTAAAATCATACCCCTAAATATGGATCCACCTATTCATCTAAAAGTAACAATTACTCACCTAACATATTCCANNTAAGTCCATGCTATCATACCTCTCTNCGCCTGTCACCATCACAGAACCACCCTTCATTTTTATCACTATAATTCTTGTTACTAAACCTATTTCTATCTTTCCTCCTATTTCACCACTTCCCATCACACACAACAACGCTTACCATTTATTTTNTCTACAAATTAAGCTTGCAAATATACATGCTCCAGACACACTTTCATCACATCTACTCTCCTTTCAATTATACCCTAATAACAACATTAACATTTTGTCTGGAAATCAGTTCGTCTGTCAAAAAACCAAACGGCTTTTAAGTTGTTTCTCAGAACTCGATTTTCAAATCCAAGTTTAACCCAAACTAACGTGTGCAAGACCAATACCATATAAAAACATAGCAAAACAAGCAAAAGATGAAATTGAAAGCACCTTTTTCTCTAGGTCCTTCACTTAGGGTCTTCGCACCACCAACTGTAAACTGCCTGACCTTAACCGCAACACAAACGACTCAATTGATGGCTGGTCACAATCAAACACGTCTTGCCAGCCGAAACAAGAATGGCCCAATTCAAAAAATAAATAACAAACATTAGGGTTCACATGTTTCATCCACACACATTACAACGACAATGAAGGAAGACAAGTTTCACTTACCACATCAAGGTCTCAACGTCAACCTAACCAAAAGCGCAACGAAGATTCACAAAGAACCACGAAGCTCGAACGAAACTGTTTGGTGACTGAGATTGTTTCGTCAATGAGATTCTTTGTTGTTGGAGAAACCTTCGAACAGGGACAACGGTTCCACACAAGAGAGGTCGAATAACGGTCCCACAGAACAACGCTGAAGCTAGGGCTCGACACAGAATAGACGAGAGCTCCAGAAGAGACGACCGATCGACAGAAAAGAGAAGTGAAGTGAAATTAGGGTGAAATGCGAAGTCAATCTTCCAGAGACGATAGCTCTAGAGTCATTAGAGAGGAGAGCTCGAGAGAGAGCTCGAGAGAGGGTTCGACGAGATTTAGGGCACGGGTGATAAGCTGTCGTTGAAGCTATCAAATTAATACTACTTTTCAAGGCAACTTCAGTATTGCCTAGTAGTATTCAAGAAAGTAGATAGGGCTAAAGTAACCCTAAGTCGTCTCTCAACGAACACAGAATTGTTTTCGAATATCTGACTCTTATGAATGTTATGCAATGCTTATGAGTAATGATTAAAAATTGAGAATATTTAAAGAATGTTGTAAAACAAAGAGGAAACCTAAAAACAATTATAAAGAAACAGGCTATTCCACTGCTTTTCCAAAATAGATTCGTCATCGGTTATTCACAGATC
>NW_014543815.1:308787-311266 GCF_000741045.1 Vigna radiata var. radiata | reverse complement strand
TTTAATACATGTTAAAGATTTCACACGTGATCTAGTAATTCATGCGCTAACCTTTTGGGAAAGTATAATCACAATAATTTGAAGCTTATCAGTGTAGTTTCACGTGTTATATTAGTAAGTATGGAGATGTGAAAAAAGAACGCATCAGTTTTGGATTGTAACACATGAAATTTTAGCTGTTGTTTTCTTAGAAAACCTTTTCTTTGTCCATTATGTAATTTCCTTTTTTGTTTTAAAGCATTGTTACTTTCTCTTTGAGCATCTTGGCACTTCAGTTTTAAAGAATTTGATTATTCTGAGTGCTAAGAAAATAAAAGGCCAAAAGAGTGGTGTGTTGAACTTTTTCGTAAGGGATATAAACATATATAATTGTTAGGCATAACTGGTTGGATGATTTGTGGAAAGATGTTGGATACTTTAGTCGTTCACCTACTTTGAAGACTTTGCACTTTAAATATTCCAAAACCAATCATAGAGATCATTTGCAGTCTCTCCAATAATTAAATGTTATTGTAGGTGAAAGTAAGTCACATACATGTTCAACATGTAATATTATAAATATTATTCTCTCTTCATAAAAAAATATATATATATATATATATAGACACACACGCACTTGTTACAATTAAAAATAATTTTTTCTTACTTTATTTGTGTTAAAAACGGTGTTTTACATATATGGGCTAATTTACTTTTGAATTTACGCATGTAAGTCATTTTAAATTAATTATCACAATGATTAAATTGTATATAATGGTGATGACTTTGCCACGAGAAAGTCGTGAAATGCATGCAATAATAAGTCGTCCTCAGGTTTAACACTTTAGTGAGATTAAAGTTAATTAATTACTACTATTAAGTAAAATAGTATATATGATTGATAACTTCAACTTTAAGTAAAGTCGTATATATAATTATCGACTTCAACTTGAGTTCAATTTTGTTAAAGTGGTGTCTAGGATTGGCAATTTTAATCTAAATTTATTTTGAACTGAAGTCGTGTTTAGGATTGGAGACTTTAGAATAAATTATTTTGAATTAAAGTAGTGTCTAAAGTTGATGACTTAAACATAAATTCATTTTTGAACTCTGCAAAAATTATTGAACTAAAGTTGTAATAGTGATTTAAGACTTCAAATTTAAAATAACTCTATTGTAGTTGTAAACTAAACTGACGTGTGTCAGTTATTTTGCTTCACATACTCTGTATATATACACCTTTCTCTATCTCTTCTAATAATAATAGATATACTTTTTCAGTCTCTTCCAGTATTACACGTTACCTCTCTTTTCATTCTCTGCATCACGTTCTGTCTCTCTCACACACTGCCACGTTATCCGCTAACAGTGGTATCAAGAGCTTCGTTCGAAAGCCTGGTGGATCAGTAGAAACAGATTAAGAAGAAATGGCTGGAGTAATACACAACAATCTCCCGGTGTTTGATGGAAAAGGATTCGATGACTGGTGCGTCAAGATGGACGCTATTCTCGACTTTCAAGAAGTGGACGAGGTGGTCAAGAAGGGGTTCAAGGAACCAGCAAAGGGCGATTCTGAAGAGGCAAAGCGTCAATACAAAGAAAACAAAATATTAGACTGTAAAGCCCGCATGTTGCTGCATCAATGCGTGTCAGCCACTATCTTCCAGAAAGTTTCAAAGGCAGTCACGGCGAAGGAAATCTGGGATATTCTTCAAGACGGCTACGGCAACACAGGTAAGGTCAAGAAACTTAAGCTACAGTCGCTTAAACATCAATATGAACTCTTGGGCATGGAAGAACAAGAATCCGTTGTTGACTATATTGGAAGAATCCAAATGATAGTAAACGCCATGAGAGCGTGCGACAAAGTAGTGAAAGATAAGAAAATCGTGGCAAAAATCTTGAGAACGCTGACTCCGCAATTCGACCATATCGTGGTAGCTATTGAAGAAAGCAAGGATGTGGAGAAAATGAAGATTGAAGAACTGCAGAACTCGTTGGAAGCACACGAACAACGTCTTCTTGAAAGAAAGAAGCCAGAGAAGGAAGTTGGTCTTGATTCTAATCAGGCACTACAAGCTAGAGGCAATTTTAAACCCAGAGGACGTGGCTCTGGAAGAGGCAGAGGTAGATCTCGGGGAGGCAGATCTGGAGGAAGGAACGCGAACTTTTCCGATCAGAATGTTGAAGAAGAAGGCGGCGATAGCAAAAGGGGTGGAAAGCAAATCTCAAGAGGAAGAGGTAGAAAGAATACAGATAAGAGAAACATCCAATGCTATACATGCAGTAAGTATGAACACTACTCAAGTGAATGTTGGCACAATGAAACCGTAAAGAAGACCAAAGAGGATGAAGCGAATCTGGCACAGGAAACAGACGCAGGTGATTCTGATTTGGATCATGTTCTTCTTATGAGTACTATTGTTGTTGATAAAGAAATGCAGCGGTGGAAGTCAACACAAGAAAAGGAGACTTGCAATAAAGACAAGAGTCAAGAAAT
>NW_014543815.1:303902-307042 GCF_000741045.1 Vigna radiata var. radiata | reverse complement strand
AATTGAAGTAAAGTGGGTCTTCAAGACGAAGTTTAAACCAAATGGTGAGGTTGCTAAACTCAAAGCAAGACTTGTAGCGAAGGGATTTCTACAAAAACCGGGAATAGACTTCACAGAAGTGTTTGCTCCAGTCGCAAGGCTAGAAACGGTAAGATTAATGGTTGCTCTAGCAAATCTCAAGAACTGGGAAATACATCAACTAGATGTTAAATCGGCATTTCTGAAATGGACCTCTGAAGGAAGAAGTTTATGTAAGACAACCGCCTGGTTTCGAAAGGAAGGGTGAAGAACACAAGGTTTACAGGTTAAACAAAGCTCTATATGGACTAAGGCAAGCACCGCGAGCCTAGAATGAACACATCAACGCGCTACTTCTGAAACTTGGCTTATAAAGTCCTCAGTGGAATCTGGGGTGTATATAAAATCAGTAGCACAACAGATTGTTTTAGTGATATGTCTATACGTCGATGATATGCTTGTAACTGGAAATTCTAAAACGGTGGTTGAGGAATTCAAGATGAGGATGAGGGTAGAATACGATATGACTGATCTTGGAAAACTTAACTACTTTCTCGGTTTGGAATTTACTGAAACAACAAGTGGAATTTTATTGCACCAGCAGAGGTTCATCAATGAAGTTCTAAAGCGGTTTAATATGATTGAGTGTAACAGCACGACTATTCCAGTCATTGCTAATCTGAAACTAACAAATCAACCTGAGGAAGAAAATGTGGATGCTTCACTATACAAACAGATCGTTGGATCTTTGAGGTATATCTGCAACAGCAGACCAGACATAAACTATGGAGTTGGTTTATTGAGCAGGTTCATGAATGAACCTAAACAGTCCCATATGTCAGCGGCTAAGCATGTTTTGAGGTATCTAAAGGGAACAATTGATTATGGTCTTCTATTTCCAAAGGCAGCAAGCAACCTGGAGAGTACTCTGGAAGTGTGGAGCGATTCTGACTGGAGTGGAGATCGGGTGGACAGGAGAAGCACCTTCGGATACTTTCTCAAATATGCTGGAGCACCCATCTCCTGGTGTTCGAAAAAACAAAATGTGGTGGCACTNTCTTCATGTGAGGCTGAATATATAGCCTCTGCAGAAACGGCGTGTCAGTGCTTATGGTTGGAGGCGCTTCTCATAGACTTAAAGCTGGAATACAAGAAACCTGTACAGATGATGGTGGACAACAAATCTGCAATCAGCTTGTCCAAAAACCCAGTGTTCCACGGCAGGAGCAAGCACATCAGTACAAAGTTTCACTTCCTAAGAGACTTGGTAAACCAAGGTAGAATGGAACTGGTGCACTGCTCGACCGAAGNGCAAGTCGCAGATATTTTTACGAAGGCTCTCAGACTAAATAGGTTTGAGATGCTAAGGGATATGTTGAATGTAAAGTCCTTCTGTAGTTTAGTTTAGGGGGGCGTGTTGTAGTTGTAAACTAAACTGACGTATGTCAGTTATTTTGCTTCACATACTCTGTATATATACACCTTTCTCTATCTCTTCTAATAATAATAGATATACTTTTTCAGTCTCTTCCAGTGTTACACGTTATCTCTCTTTTCATTCTCTGCATCACGTTCTGTCTCTCTCACACACTGCCACGCTATCCGCTAACAAATTCAACTAAAGTCGTGGACTACATCGAAGACTTCAATGTTAATAAAAGTTTAGAAAAAATGTTAAGCTAAAGTTATGAGAAAGACCGACTATTTCAGCTTATTTAATTCTTAGCTATGAATTAGTGGGAGATACTTTAGAAAAATATAAAAAAAGTTCTTTACTAACAAAGTTAAAATAGAATTATACTCTTTCATCATTGTTAATATAGTGGTAGAGAATTCATATATGAAAATTTTAATTGTACTAAATTTTAAAGGGATAGTAGTGTGGTGTAGTAATTGAATTTTAATTGTATTATTTTTTGGAAAATAAGCTTTAATTGTATTAATTTTAATTGGATTGTATGATTAAAAATTCAAATTAACAACGTAAATTTTTAATTACATTAACTTTTAGTTAGATTTAGGTTTAGTTTAAGTTGAATTCACCAGCTCAAGAAGGTAAGGAGGTTGTGCAACAAGAAATTAGAAAAAAACAATGATTTTATAATTTTATTCGAACCTAGCTACTATATTACAATTATGTATAGATTATAACCCATAAATACTATATAAAATCGTAGCATCTTTTAGGTTTACAATTTAAATCTCAATTTTAACTAAATTGTGCGTATGGTTTCTATTTTCTCTTGATACTTAATTCATTTTATGATCAAGGTTAATCTTTCACTTAATTCTAAACTAATTAATGTGGAGCATAAATTTAATTTGTCAATAATACTATCTTTATTAACATATTTGCTCAATTCCTAGTTTTTTTTTAATCTTTTTTAATGCTATATATCACCTCGTCTTCCAACAAAAATTTGATGAAGTGATAACGAATACTAATATACCTTATTAAGAATGAAATACTGTATTCTTCTTTCTCTATAGTAATATCTTTCAAAAATATTCCTACTGAGGCTTGGGACCTCTAGATTTAGTCCATCCATATGTGTAATAAATTCCTCCTCTGGTTTTAGATGTTATGTTTATTCCATTGATGATGCTTTTAGTAGCATAATTGGATTTATCCTCAGAAACTCTACTAGTTTTCATTCAATTTAAAAGTATGGCTGAAAATCCATTTAATAAATGGATCAAAATTCTACAATTTGACGGTGGAGAAGATATTTTAAATATTTTAAAAATTTGGCAAAAGATACTAAAGATACTTCAGTATAGTTGAAAACCAAACCTCTTATACATAAGTTCCAATTGCATAAAAGATACGACAAATTATTATCAAAGGTTCTGATATATACAAAAAGTTCTTCATCTTTACCTTTTAATATCTTTCACTCCTTCGCTAATCCTGCCATGTTTTTCATTATCTGCACTAAAACCTCACTCCATGTGTCTATAGGCCCAGGCAAACACCAATGCACACAGTCATTCTGCACAACCTTTGGAACACCATTAGCAAATGGGAAAGGATTCATATAGGCACCAGCGTGGCCATCTGGCCTCAACAATGCTAACTTTGTTACATCAAGTACCTCCAACCTAAACCCTCTTAATTTTTT
>NW_014543815.1:297604-303302 GCF_000741045.1 Vigna radiata var. radiata | reverse complement strand
AAAATGTTAGGGTTAAACCTTGGAAGATGGCACTCACTTGGCTTCCATCTCCAGTGAAGGAACCCCGAATCAGGCCTTCCATTCGATAAACAGTTCTGTTTTTGTAAAATTTGAACACAGCTGCTACCATTATACAAAGGGCCTCTTTTGGTACGAACCCATTTGCCATTCGAGTAATCACATAGCTTCTCATATACTGCCATTACAAAAATAAAATTTAGTTACTTAAATTGCCTGAGAAGAAA
This sequence comes from Vigna radiata var. radiata, assembly GCF_000741045.1. NCBI lineage: Eukaryota > Viridiplantae > Streptophyta > Magnoliopsida > Fabales > Fabaceae > Vigna > Vigna radiata. The sequence continues at coordinate 303,057 of NW_014543815.1, read as the reverse complement.
CCAAAAATCCTACAAAATTCACAAGCATATATTTATAACATACTTTTATTTTCTGTCATGTGTCACATTTTCATTCTTTACATCCTTTTCTATTCCGCAGCCTCTATCACTACTCATATACCATATATCATAAAAGTTAAGCTGAAATTGTAATTGATACTGCATGAAATTAAGCACAAAAACAACTGATGCTGCCGTAGTTACAGTATTCTGATAATCACAAAAATCTCAAAATCTATATCAGGATTTTGACATTACAAGAAAGTATAGATAAATATAACTAATGTGACAGTAATGACAGTCCTGTTATGACTGCAGAAACCTCAGAAACTTGATGGTAACCAAAATGAAAGTTACTAATTAACTGTTTTATTAAAATTATAAAACAGAATGTAGTTTTAACGAGAAAAAATTATGCAGCAATGCATAGATACCTGGAAGTTTAGTAGCTGAGAGAGAAGATTGGTTGATGGTGGAAACGAATTCGGGAAGGTGAAGAGGTTGAGTAGGAGTGACTGGAAGTTTAGAAGCTGAGAGAGAAGATTGGTTAATGGTGGAAACGAATTCGGAAAGGTGAAGAGGTTGAGAAGGAGTGATAAAGAGATAGTAAAAGTAAACAGCAAAGCAAAACAACCCAATGGGTGGTAGAAGATAGGGAACAGGAAGAATAAGTTTCATGTTACTAAATCTCTTTTTTCTCTCCTTGGTCGTTCTGGATAACGTCTCTTCACGTAAAATAGGAAACACACGTCCAAGGATTTTACTATAGTCCATGTCCGTTCGTCTTCCAAAAGTGATAAAATATATTTTCTTAACTTTTATATATAATTTATATTTTATTAGGTTAGATTTAATTAAAATTAATATTAATTTATATATAAATAAAAATTTAATTTATATTTTATTAAGTTAAATTTAATTAAAATTAATAATTAATTTATATTTTAAAAGATTAAATTAAATTAAAATTGAATTTTAATTTATATTTAATTTAATTTATGTTATATTTTATATGTTTTTTATAATTTTATTTAAATTTTATGTTAAAAAATTATTAAAATATTTATTTTTAAATATTTACAAGTATTCATAAATATCCACAAATATTCGTGGATTTTAAAATATTCGTAGATACTTTTTAAGCAGGTATCCATGTAATTAACAATTCCAGAAAATTGATTCCAGAAAAAAATAAAAGCAATTCCATGGGAAGAGATTCGAGATTGAATTCAAAAAGTATCAAGGTGAGGGGATTTAGGACTCAACGAAACCAATATCATGACCAACCAAATTGACAGGAAGCATTGTAGGATTTTTATCGACTCTCTTCATGGCTCTTTGCTCTCTTCCTGACATGCAACATCGCAATCCTTTTTTTCCAAGTGCCACAACATTTTCCCACAATATTAGAAGCCAAACCTGAAGGCTTGGAGTAGCGAAGGGTTCATATGATCAAACACACATTTATGTAATTAATATTAATTTCTTTGCGAATATTTAACCAAACTTAAGTTTACAAAATTAATCACTTTTTCAATATTTTATTAAACTTAATTAATCTAATATAAATCTTTCAAATTAAAACAAAAACTAATTAAACGATTTTTATTAGCTCTATATCTTCATGAAGCACATTAACAAGAACATTCTCCTTTCTAGAAGTGGGATGACAATAACATCATCTTCTTATCATTTTTTTTTTCTATATATTAAAATTTAATCAATTTTGTTCATAATTATCAAGAAATTTAATGAAAAAAAAAATTATCAAAATAAACAATCTGTTCTCAATCTTCATAAAGAGCACTAATATATGTTTCTTTATACAAGAATTAATAAATAACAATCTTTTGACCACCCAGCGGTGTAATTTGTCGTCGGGCAGTGTGTCGACTCTTCATTTCTTCATTTTTCGTCCCTTTTCTTGAGTCTAAGACCTTCATCTTCAGCTCCATTCTTCAGCTTCTCAAAAATGCTACAAAACAATGTAAAACAAGCATAATATCGCTAAAAATAGCTTTTGACTCTCTACAGACTCATTTATTGAGTTTTGCTTGATTCTAAGCTCATTCTAACCAGTAAAGAGAGTAATTTGGTCTAAATTAACATATGAAAATAACTGTTTTTCAACCGTTAACACATTGCAACCATCAATTTTTGAGGATCTTGAACGCGAACTGGCCCCTTAATGTCTTCTCGCAGTCCAATGAGGAAATACCCCAACGTCAGTTCCTCTGATAATCCCTGGGTTTGACCCAGCAACTTCTCAAAACTCCCGACGAACTCCTCCACCGTTCCGTCTTGTCGTAGCGTCGCCAGCTGCTCATACACAGTTCCTCAGAATCCTCCTCCGGAACGATTAATCAACCCAGCTTTCAGGCCAGACCAAGAACGGTTCTTGGCTTTGTCTTTCCAGAAGCTAACCCAATAACTCGCACTACCTTCCATACTAATGTAGGCAAACTCTACCTTATCTTCCTCCGCCACCTTCTGTATGTCAAAGAAGCGCTCAACCCTGTTGATCCAGCTATGGGGTTCTTGCCTATCAAACCCAGGTAAATATGCTCTTTGCCGCCAATTCTGTTGAATTCCACCATTATCACGTCTCTCGTGGTTATCGTTCACCGAGCTACTACCCCCTTCAGATCCTCCCTCATGATTATTCACTCCTTCGCCCATCAATCTCATCATTTGTTGCAGATCGCGTCGTATCGCGGCCGTCTCCTCCTTTATCCTTTCCATCGTGATCTCAAGATTATCTAATCTCCCCTCCGTATTATTGTCCATCGCTGATTCTCCTGTTATCGGCAGCCATTGATCCGACAGGTCAGACCAAATGATAGATTCTTTTAATCAAGAACCTATAGGAAACACCTGAAACACACACACACACACCAAACAATCACCCAGAACTGTACAACCTCACTTTATTGCCAAAAGAATCAAGAATGTCGAATACCATGGATTCGGAGAGCTTAACCTCTCCCCACAGAACCCAGAGAGTTTCGATACAACTAATAAGACTCAAAATTAACTCTCCCAAAGCACCCCAACCCCTTTTATACAGACTTCTTCCTAACTACCTTGACAATTAGGTTTTTCCTTCTCCTATATACAAGTAGTTTCCTAACAAGGTATTTGTATTTATTGATATTTATCCTTAATTGATGTTTGATTTCTACATATCGTGTAGTCTGTTTTTGTGTTTCAGGTGTCATGTAAGGAACACCTTAAAAACAATTCCATGTTTCAATTCAGTCAACTTGCTTTTTAGTGGTCTCAATGATGACTTCATTTTTTGCTTGGCCCTTTCCATTCTCTTACTCCTTTCATTTTCTTGATAAATGAATGTTACCAATTCTCTACCCTCTTGTAGCATTGCGTAGGAAATCTTTATGTTATATCCTTGGCTTGGTGGTGTAGTGTTACTGTACTCAAGGCAGATTGTTATTTTTATGCTGAAAGTAAAATGGTTGGATTGTTTTACATGGTTTTCATATTATTGGCTTTGATGTCCATTCATGAATTGCATGTTATCATATTTACATGTTTTTATAGGGATTTTCACATTTTCAAGTTAACATTTCAATTAATAGTTTTAATTCTGCCAAAGCCCCATGAACATTGTTATTATTCAACCTTAAATATCTGCTAGTACCCCTCTTATTGGTTCCATTTCATAACATGTAGCTACTATTTTTGAATTTCAAATTTGAGTCCAACTAAGTACAAAACTTCTAGATTATTAGTGATTGCCAGCGTGCTTGGTCATTCTATTGATACCCCGTGTCCTCATTTACCAAGGCAATACAGATGTATATATCCTAGGACAAACACTTTATCATCCAAATTACAGTCTTGAAGAAGGAGGAGGGAAATCACGTGGAACAGGCACATACATCCCTGATTTGGTATAATATCTTTCTTCTATCTTTATCGGTCTTGTTTGGATAAACTTTCCTTACACACACTTATACAAGAGAATAAAATATAGAAGTTAAGGCAAATGGGAGTTCTCGTGGACTTAAGATAAAATTAACTTATGGACTTAATTCTAAAAAATTTCTTTTATTTAAATCTCCAAAAGCTAAGATGATTATAGCGTATGGAGAATCTCAATGTTTTTTTATCTTATTTACTCTTCTTACAAGTGTTTATGGAGAAAGTGTATTTAAATATGACCTTATATTAAGATTATAAAACACTATATCATTCCCAAAATGGTTAAATCTTGCATAATTATAATTCCTACTAGATATACGTGCAAGGACGAACAGGCCAAGGAGATATACTTCTGCAAAGCACATTGCATTGCCCAAATCACCTCCGAAGAAGCAAAAAGAGGAGGAGGTTCACTATGAGACGAACACAAGTAATATTGATAGATAGAATTATTCTAAGTTATTTTATGCTTTTGTACATTATTATTAGCTTAACTCTGTACATTAGATTGATTTGTGTTTCAAAGTTGATTTATAATTACTTTGGACTGATTTATGCTTTTAAGAAGTTGATTTATGATTACATTGAATGTATTTATGTTTTAATATAATTTTCATTCAAAATATACGTTTCTGGATTATTCTGGCTATAAAGTTATATGCAAGTTTGTTTCTGCAGTTGGGAATATTGCAAAAACATACCTGTTCATTCAAAAAACAGGGAAATATGCCTCAGTTGTGACTATAACCGAGGCAGAAAACCACCGTACGACATCGGTTCAAGTCCTAACCGAGACATAAAGTCTGGCGAAAGAAGAAAAAAAAAGACCCTATTGCCTTGGTTCAAGTCTCAACCGAGACAGTAGAGGTGGACATACTGCCTCGGTTCAGAGGGAACCGAGGCATAAAGTCCTACAAAAAAAATTAAAAAAAAAAAACATACGGAATCAGTTAACTATGAACCGAGATGAAATCATTCACTAACAAAGGCATAAAAGTCCAGACTTTTTGCCTCGCCTCGATTCAAGAACCATTGCCAAAAGACAAAAATAACCGCTGTCATTTTTCTAAGTGCACCAGTGAGCCAAAGTATACTACAAGCCTTTTGTGGTGCATAAGCATTACAATAAACATAATTTCCAATTGAATAAAAGATACGACAAATTACTATATAAAAGTTTCTCATGAATACAAAAAATTCTTCATCTTTACCTTTTAATATCTTTCACTCCTTCGCTAATCGTGCCATGTTTTTCATCATCTGCACTAAAACCTCACTCCATGTGTCTATAGGCCCAGGCAAACACCAATGCACACAATCATTCTGCACAACCTTTGGAACACCATTAGCAAATGGGAAAGGATTCATATAGGCACCAGGGTGGCCATCTGGCCTCAACAATGCTAACTTTGTTATATCAAGTACCTCCAACCTAAACCCTCTTAATTTTTTGGCTCTTTTCTTAGCTTTTTCCACTTCTTCCATCTCAATCATTCTTATCTGGGCATTCT
>NW_014543815.1:291414-296819 GCF_000741045.1 Vigna radiata var. radiata | reverse complement strand
AAAATGTTAGGGTTAAACCTTGGAAGATGGCACTCACTTGGCTTCCATCTCCAGTGAAGGAACCCCGAATCAGGCCTTCCATTCGATAAACAGTTTTGTTTTTGAAAAATTTTAACACAGCTGCTACTATTATACAAAGGGCCTCTTTTGGTACGAACCCATTTGCCATTGGAGTAATCACATAGCTTCTCATATACTGCCAAATAAAATTTAGTTACTTAAATTGCCTGAGTACAAAACAAAAATGCTATAAAATTCACAAGCAAATATTTATAACATACTTTTATTTTCTGTCATGTGTCACATTTTCATTCTTTACATCCTTTTCTATTCCACAGCCTCTATCACTACTCATACCATATATCATAAAGTTAAGCTGAAATTGTAATTGATACTGCATGAAATTAAGCACAAAAACAACTGATGCTACCGTAGTTACAGTATTCTGATAATCACAAAAATCTCAAAATCTATCAGTTTTTTGAAATATGCATAGATACCTGGAAGTTTAGAAGCTGAGAGAGAAGATTGGTTGATGGTGGAAACGAATTCGGGAAGGTGAAGAGGTTGAGAAGGAGTGATAAAGAGATAGTAAAAGTAAACAGCAAAGCAAAGCAACCCAATGGGTGGTAGAAGATAGGAAACAGGAAGAATAAGCTTCATGCTACTAAATCTCTTTTTTCGCTCCTTGGTCGTTCTGGATACAAAAGTAATACTTTGACACATTTACATTCGAATAATTTTTACAGCTATTTTTAACAATTTTTTTCTAGGACACATCTCATCACATTACTGATATTGATCTAGAATTTATATTTAAAAAAATATTTAAAACAAATTAAGTGTTATATAAAAATTTATGAAAAAATAGTTGTTAAAAAAAATTTTTACGTGTAAGACGGATCCCACCTTTTTAAACATTTATTTATTAAGAGTGAAAGGTTAATTTTGGAATAAAAATTTGAAACGTGCCGTGTCAATTTATCAGGACTAAGAACGTCTCTTCACGTAAACCACGCACGGGATTTCGCTTCCACACACGTTCAAAGATTTTACTATCTCGGTTCGTCTTCCAAAGCAATAAAATATATATATATATATATATATATATATATATATATATATATATATATATATATATATATATAGGATTTGCTAACTTGCGTTTCAGTTGGTACATTTTAGCAATGTGTACCAGGATTCAGTAGACAAAAATACCCTTATATATCATGAATTCTAAGTTTTAAGGTTAAGGGTATTTTAATAATTTTTATTCTCAAAATAAAAAAAATAAAAAAAGAAACCCCCAAATTCTTACCCATCTCCCTCATTCCTCTCAACCTTTTCTCTTTCATCTCTTACACTCAATTTTTTTCTCTGTCATCCCTACTCTAGCCCCAATTGAAAAAATCTAAAACACTTGTCTTATTTTAATAATTTTCATTCTCAAAACTAAGAAAAGAAACCCGAAACCCTTACTCATCCCTTTCATTCCTCACAACCCTTTCTCCTTCATCTCTCTCACTCAAACATTTTCCCTGTCATCTCTACCCTAATTCCAACTAAAAAGACACTCATTATTAAACAATTTACTTTTGTAAAGAGTTTAATCATTGACATATTCACCGAAAAAAGTTCATTCAAAATCTCTTTAATTTCATTATCTTCACTATATATATTACAGGCGACGGGCACAACTTGCACTAGACTTATGAGCATCCTTCTTTTACATTCTGAGACTACTACGTAACATTGCTCCGTGGCCATTTAATTTTTTTTGGTAGAAATTCATTAACTTGTTTTCCTTTACTAAAGAAAAAACAAATCAAAATACAATAAAATTCTCAACGATAAAATCAAACAATAAAAATTCTAAATCTTGAAATTTTATTTAAAATTATATAAAGAAAAAATTAGGTTGCTTTAATTTTTTTTTTATTTATAAGTATTTTTCTCTAACCATTTTATTTAATAATGAGTGTTTTCTTAGTTAGGACTAGTGCAGAGGTGACAGACAAAATGTTTGTGTTTCGGTGTTAGAGCCCGAGACCGAACCAACCTATTGGCCCTGCTTCCGATCGTCCGACCCGTTCGTCCTAGCGGTATCTTGTAGGGATCAACCGGGAGGTCCTGCAAAAAGAACACTCCGACGCCCAAGTCAGATAGTGGATCAGTTAACTGGACCGATTTAAATTGGATTCAAACTTACTTTACCTGTCCTNCTGTCCCTATTTATAGACTGCGTATTCGTAACTGACCATTGATTTCATTGATTTGCTATACCTTCCGTTACATCTCCATCAAAGCCCTTTAATGCTTCTTCGACCCCACATCCGCTTGATCTACACNGTCCGTCCTTAGGTCGCCTTCGCCCCCTGCAACTTTGGCGGCCGGCCCGACCGGGCTTCGGCCACTACACTTGATCCGACCGACTCGACCGACCCTCCTCCACTACACAAGCCCCCCAAGCCCCGAGCGTCTTCGATCAGCGAAGGGGTTTAAGCTCTCAAAATGTTTTTGGGCAACGAAACGTCTCATTATTACAGCCATTCGATCCTGTATTCAGCAACGACCATGATCTTCTCCCCCATCAATCACACCTGTTCACCGAAGAGTCACAAATTTTCCTCCGTTGGATTTGCCATCGATGGACGGCTGAGATGTTCTCTTGAAGCCCCCTTTTTTGGCTATAAAAGGTGGAGGGCCCCTTCCTCATTCCCCCATCCTCTTCCGCCTGCTCTCCGATTCCCGTTCCTACTCTACTCTCTTCCCGTCCTTCTATTTCCTTCCTCCGGTTGCTCAGGTAAATGTCTACGTCGTCGTGGTCCTCCGATGAGTTCGAGAATGAAGGTCGGGGGTACGCTGACGATGCGGCTGCGTCGACCTCCTCTCCCTCTTCGTCTTCTACCTCGTCCGGTTGCCCCGCTCGGGAGGAGGCTCCCGCCGATGATGTTGAATTCAACGTCGACAACTCCTTAGAGTGGACTGGTGTGGCTCCTCCTCCCGTCATCGCCGGCTACGATTGGGCTCCCCACGAGGTTCAGGGTCACCCTTCCTATTTCATTTCTACCTCTTCCATCATTCGTTTGCTTGAATCGGTGGATCTAATGTCCAATCTCCGTCGAGATGCGGCTGATATATCCTTGGTGGTATGTCGTTCTAACGAGCGGGTGTGCCACAGTCGGGAGGGATATGCCTTAGACTTCTTTTACGCTTATTTAACCCTTTTTCGTGACTTGGGGGTGAGGCTTCCATTTTCAGACTTTCAGTGTGGCGTGCTTCGCGAACTAAACATCTGTCCCGCCCAACTCCACCCGAACGGCTGGGCATGTATGCAAGCCTTCTCCGTCCTATGTACTGGTTTATTGTTAACCCCCACTCCAGCGTCTTTCCTCTTCTTCTTTCGTGCCTTGCCCCATCCCAATAAGAGTTGGATTTCTCTGAACCCTGTCAAGGATAAACAGCTATTCGCCCCCTTCAACTCCTCTTATAAGGATTTTAAATCAAATTTCTTCAAAGTCACCATACGCGAACCCGGCCGGCCCAAGTATTTTTCCGAGGGCCGGCCTAAATTTCCCCTCTATTGGACCGAACATCCCAAGCAAGTCATCTCTTGGAAGAAGTCCGATATGACTGACGATGAGTTAGAGGTGATACGCCAAATCGATCAGCTGCCTCGCAAGACCTCCTCTCGCAAACTCATCGAACTCATCGGATCTGACTCTGACACTCTACGTACTAGAGTGTTCGGTAAGTTCTTTTACATTTTGGGACTATCGACCGGTCATTATTAACTTGCTAAGTTTGCGCTTTCCTTGCAGATTTCTTTGGGGGTATGGAGAAACATCAAGCCTTTGCCCGAGCTTTGGCCCGCAAGAACCAGCGCAGCGGACACGTTACCGTTCCCTCCTCCTCAACTGCTGCCCCTTCCAGCTCCGCTTCTCCTGCCGCTCTCACCGTCCCGAAGACTGATGAGTCTAAGCCGATCGTGATCTCCTCCGGCCCGAAGGCCAAAGGCAGAAAACGCCCTTCTCAGGAAAAGACACCCTCTCCAACAAAAAGGAAAAGAAACTCTGGCCCCCTCCCATCCGGTCCCTTTGACCCGAACCTCCACGTATCTGACCGTCTCGTGTTCAACCTGACTCCAGAAGAACGAGAGCCTTTCAAAAAGCTGACGCCCTCGGAAGCTTATGACATGGCCTACGAACTGTTCTCCCGAGCTGGCGTCTGCCTAAACTATGCCGTAGGGACCACCAAACCTCTCTTAGTGTCCGAACTTGAAATTTCCAACACTAAGTTGGAAAAGGCCCAGAAGGACCTCGCTCTGCTTACCGAACGACTCGAGAAAGTGAGCAAACAAGCAGAGGATGATCGGGCGAAAGCTGCTGCCTCCCTCCTGGAGTCCCAAAATGAGGCGAAACGCCTTCAGCAATCAGTGAACTCCCTAACTGTCAACCTTCAGCAATCTTCCAATCAAATCAAACAGTTAACTTCTGAGAAAGCTGCTGCCATTGTCGACCGGGACAAGTCATTGGCCGATTTTGCTGCTTTGGAGGACGAATTTTGTGAAGAGCGCCAACGGGGGTTTGAGTAGGGGATCGCTCAATGTCACTACTTCTTCCAGTCACCTTTAGAACATGAAGGCTTTGATATTATGAAGATTTTAGTGGACGGGCAACTCGTTGATATTTCCTCCCAGTTCCCTGCCGAACCAGTTGGCGTGCCCGACCAGACGGACCCGACCGGCGCTCTCCAGGCTTCCCAACTTGCTCCCCCCTCCAACGAAGTTATCAAGGATTAGATGCTAGCTCCTTATTTTCCTTTTGCTGCTATATAATTTGTATTCGCACTTCGTTTGTACTGAACTTGTCGCTTACCTTTACTTTTACTTCGCAATTATTTCGTATTTACAATTTGCGATTACGTATTTCTACAATCTGTATTTTGCCGACCGACGTACTTATTCATTCCTGAACGCCCTTGTATCTATGTTTGACAATCAACGCTTTCCCCAATTCTTCTAAGTTAAAGGAAACCATTTTCCTGACTTCGTTGGAACGCCGGAGCGTTTCCCCTCCTTATACCACCGATCGGGAGAAACGCCGGAACGTTCCTCCTTCCTCCCTCCTTCCTCCCCGAACGGGAAGTCATTTCCCTGACTTTCCCCAATTCATCTAAGTTATAGGAAGTCATCTTCCTGACTCCGTTGGGACGCCAGAGCGTTTCCCCTCCTTATACCACCGAACGGGAGGAACGCCGGAACGTTCCTCCTTCTTCTCTCCTTCTTCACCGAACGGGAAGTCATTTCCCTGACTTTCCCCAATTCATCTAAGTTATAGGAAGTCATCTTCCTGACTTCGTTGGGACGCCGGAGCGTTTCCCCTCCTTATACCACCGAACGGGAG
>NW_014543815.1:280451-290854 GCF_000741045.1 Vigna radiata var. radiata | reverse complement strand
GACGCCGGAGCGTTTCCCCTCCTTATACCACCGAACGGGAGGAACGCCGGAACGTTCCTCCTTCTTTCCTCCTTATTCACCGAACGGGAAGTCATGATTACGTAATAACGAAATGCCTCATATCATTCAACTCATGGTTTCATAAGTACATGCCTTATTGTTGCACAAAAAGTAAATATTTTAACTGAAGTACAATTTGAGATGAGATATATTCTATGTATTTGGAATTGGCCTCCCGTCCAGGCGCTCCAATCGGTATGCCCCGTTATTCAAACTTTCACTTATTCTGAATGGCCCCTCCCAACTGGTCGCCAGTTTTCCATGAATCTTCTCCCTCCGGGCTTCCCCGACCTTCCTCCAGACTAGATCGCCCTCCACTAAAAGTCTTGGTCGCACTTTAGTGTTGTATCTTCGCGCGACCAACCTTTTTAGTGCTTTCGCCCGGACCGCTGCAGCTTCCCTTCTTTCTTGCAACACGTCCAGGTTTCCCCTCAGACCCTCCTCATTCGCCCCCGAGTCATTCACCTGTCTTCTCAGTGTTTCCTCGCCCACTTCGACCGGCATCATCGCGTCCGTCCCATAGGTCAAGTTGAACGGGGACTCTCCTGTTGCACCGTGGGGGGAACATCGATACCCCCATAGGACCGATGGTAACTCATCAACCCAAGCACCCTTTGCCTCGCCCAACCTTCTCTTCAACTCTTGTATGATTATTTTATTCACTGCCTCCGCCTGGCCGTTCGTCTGGGGGTGCTCAACCGAACTGGTGACATGAGTTATGCCCCACTCTCGATAAAAAGCTTCCAATCTCTTATCTATGAACTGTCGGCCGTTATCTGTAATTAGTGTTTTGGGTAGCCCGAACCGGCAAATGATCTTCCATACAAATTTCTGAACTTGGGTGGCAGAAATCTTTGCCAAGGGTTCAGCCTCTACCCATTTAGTGAAGTAGTCCACTGCTACCAGCAAGAACCTCATCTAAGACCGCCCGGTAGGCAGGGGTCCAACAATGTCCATTCCCCACTGGGCGAACGACCAAGGGGACATTATGCCTTGCAACTCCACCACTGGTCCATGGAAAACATTCCCGTGTTTTTGGCAGGCTTCACATTTTTTGACGAACGCCATGCAATCTTTTTCTAACGTCGGCCAGAAAAATCCTGCCCTTAGCACTCTTGCCCGTAACGTTCGCCCACCCGTATGTCTCCCGCATACCCCCTCATGCAACTCCTTCATTACATACTCTGCTTCCCTTTCCAGCAAACACTTCAATAAAGGTGTGACGTAACCCCTTCGGTAGAGCTCATCACCGATCAAGCAATACCGAGCAATCTTCTTGGTCTCCTCGGTATTCAAGGTTTCCCCATCATCTTGCTTCCGAATCCACTGTATCATGTCGTCCTTCCAGGTACTCGTTATTCCCCCGGTAGTAATGGCGCAGCATTCCACCGTCGGCTTGGTTATTACCTGTTTGATTACCGAAGACAATCCTCCTTTCGTGACTCCGCCGGCCAACTTCGACAGTGTGTCGGCTCGGATGTTTTCCGACTGGGGAACGTGTCGTAATGTGAACTCCTTAAAGCCTGAGGCCAACTGCTTGGCCTTGTGAAAATATTGCAATAAGAGGTCATCCTTTACCTGGAAGTTTCCGACCCACCGCCAGGTCTTTTGCCAATTCCATCCCGGCCAGCAAAGCCTCATATTCGGCTTGGTTGTTGCTGACTTTGAACTGGAACATCAACGATTGTTCCACCAGTATCCCATTGGGTCCTTCTAATTGTATCCCGAATAGGTATCTGATTGTATCCCGAATAGGCGTCCAGAAAACTCATCACCTCATATCCGGACACCCCGTCTACCAACGCGTCGATATTCGGTAGGGGGTATGTATCCTTCGGGCAAGCTTTGTTCAGATCGGTAAAGTCAATGCACATTCTCCACTTACCGCTAGAATTCTTAACCATGACCACATTGGCCAGCCAAGTGGTGTACTTGACTTCTCTGATGAATCCGGCCTCGATCAGCTTCCCCACCTCTTCACCTACCGCCCTTCTCTTCTCCATACCTAGCCTCCTCTTCTTCTGAGATACCGGTCGCGCATCTCGAAATATAGCCAACCTGTGTGAAATAACGTCATGATGGATTCCTGGCATGTCTGATGCAGTCCAGGCGAATAGATCCTTATTCTCCATCAGCACCCCCTCCAACCTTCGCCTCTCGTCTTCCTGAAGGTCCTTGCCAACCATTGTCACCCGGTCTTCATCTTCTAGGAGACATGGCTGGACCTCTCCCATCGGTTCCACCCGGTCAGTGGTGTCTTCTCTTGGGTCCAACTCTGCAGCTGACACTGCCGAACGGGTCTCGCACACCCTATGCCTTGGGGGTTGCACCTTTAGCCCCGCTGCATAACACTCCCTCGCTACCCTCTGATCGGCTCTGACCGTCCGGATTGTGCCGTCGTCTGCCGGATACTTCATCGCTAAATGCGGGGTGGACACTATTGCTCCAAACGCATTGAGACATGGCCGTCCCAATAGCACGTTGTAAGAAGTTTCCGCCTCTACCAGCAGGAAACGCACTCTTAACTCTTTCGCCCCCGCCTCCGTTCCTAAGCTCACCCTTAGGTCCACGTACCCCCTTGTATCAACCCGTTCTCCTGCGAATCCCAAGATCTGCTCGTTAAACGGCATTATCGACGCGTCCGGTATTTCCATCTGCTGAAAGGTTTTCCAGTACAGGATATTGGCCGAACTCCCCTGATCGATCAGCACCTTTCCCACACTGTACCGAGCGATGATAGCCGTTATGACCATGGGGTCTTCCTGGTCCGGGTCCGGTGCATGGAAATCCTCATCCGAGAATGTTATGGACGGCATGGTTCTTCTGTCGATCCCCACCTTGTTCACGCTATGCAAGTTTCTCAAATGCCGCTTTCGGGCGGCCGAGGACGCCCCTCCTCCAGCAAACCCGCCCGAAATGGTATTTATCACTCCTCTCAGAGGCCTATCTCCACTTCCCTCGCCCTCCGTCTGCTCGGCGGTCGGTTGAGTCCTCTGGCCGACCGGTAATTGGCCTCTGTGTCTTCCCGTGGCCCCTCTCGGGTTAGGATTCTCCCTACGGAAAAACTCCCTCAGGTGCCCAGCCTGTACCAAACTCTCTAACTTGTCCCTCAATGCGACACAATCCTCTATGGAATGTCCCATGTTCTGATAATAACGGCAATGCTTACTCTCATCTGCCCCCCGAGGGGTCGGGGACCGTGCCACCGTCAGTAGATTAACCCTTAAGGCTTCCTCCAGGACTCTCACCCTCGGGGCACTCAACGGAGTGTGATGGAAATACTGTTGCGCTCTTTGTACCTCCGCCCCTCGCTTCGCCGTCATCCTATGTTCCCCTCCGACCGGCCGTTTTTCTCCTCTTCGGTCCCGCCCCGACTTCTCCCTCGTTATTCCTTCTTCCCCCTGATCGTTGCGATACGACCTCCCCTCCTCTATTCGTATAAACCTGGCCAGCTTATTCTGCAGCTCAACCATAGACTGGGGTTCCTCCTCGTACAGATAATCTACGAAGGGACCGGGTCTAAGGGCTGTTGTAAGTGCGCTTACTATCAGCCGTTGGTCTACGTTCCGCACCTGCCGAGCGGTTCGGTTGAAGTGCTCCATAAACCCCCTCAATGACTCTTCCCGCCCTTGTTTCATCCTGACAAGGGCCGTATAAGTCAACCCTCTCGAACGGTTTGAAGCGTATTGCTGGCTAAACAATTGCCTCAGGGTAACGAACCCATCAATGCTTCGAGGTGGCAGTGAGTGAAACCAATCCAAAGCTTCATCCTTCAAGGATAAAGAGAATACCCTGCACCAGACCAGCTCATTGGATGAATAGACCGCCATAGCATCTACGAACGATCTCAGATGCTTCACCGGATCTGACGTGCCTCCATACTTCTCGACCCACGGAAAAACCTTATTCTCCGGCATTACTGCCCCCATAACGTTGTGAGTGAACGGGTGCAACCCCTCAGCCTGATCGAACTGGTCTTCATCCTCCCAAATCTCTTCGAACCGCGGATTCTGTCTTGCAAGCTCCCTATGCCCCTCCGGGTTTTCCTGGTCGCGCCCTATGTTTTCCTCACCTCTGCCCCTTCCCCTTCCTTGACTGTCTCTCCCCCTCCCGTTTAACCCCTCTCCTCTACCGATCCCCCTCCCGTTCGGCCCATCCCCCGACCGACCCCTCTTCCTACTGGCGCCTGCCCCCGGCCAGTCCCTCTCCCTGCTGGCCCCTCCCCCCGGCCAGTCCCTCTTCCCCGACCTCCACCTACAATTTCCCCTCCAACAGCCTCTCCCACCTCCTCCACCGATGGACGCTGACTGACCTCCTCATCCCCAGAGTGGATTGTCTGCACATTCAACGATTGCACCGAAGCTCCTACCACCACATTCTCCCGCTCTGCTCGCAGAGCCGCTATCTCCGCCCTCATTTCCTGCATCTGCCTCTGCATCTCCTGCAGAACCTGCAGCTGTAACTACTCAGCCATTGTGTTCGTTTCTGGGTAAATCACGATTTCGGGCCCCACGGTGGGCGCCAAATGTTTCGGTGTTAGAGCCCGAGACCGAACCAACCTATTGGCCCTGCTTCCGATCGTCCGACCCGTTCGTCCTAGCAGTATCTTGTAGGGATCAACCGGGAGGTCCTGCAAAAAGAACACTCTGACGCCCAAGTCAGATAGTGGATCAGTTAACTGGACCGATTTAAATTGGATTCAAACTTACTTTACCTGTCCTGCTGTCCCTATTTATAGACTGCGTATTCGTAACTGACCATTGATTTCATTGATTTGCTATACCTTCCGTTACATCTCCATCAAAGCCCTTTAATGCTTCTTCGACCCCACATCCGCTTGATCTACACNGTCCGTCCTTAGGTCGCCTTCGCCCCCTGCAACTTTGGCGGCCGGCCCGACCGGGCTTCGGCCACTACACTTGATCCGACCGACTCGACCGACCCTCCTCCACTACAGTTTGAGTAAGAGAGATGAAGGAGAAAGGGTTGAGAGGAATGAAGGTGGTGAGTAAGGGTTTGGAGTTTCTTTTTTTAGTTTTGAGAATGAAAATTATTAACATAAGGCAAATGTTTCTGATTTTTTTCAAATTGGGGCTAGAGTAGGGATGACAGAGAAAAGGTTGGAGTAAAAGAGATGAAAGAGAAAGGATTGAGAGGAATGACAGAGGTGGCTAAGGGTTTGGGGGTTTCTTTTTTTATTTTTTTAATTTTGAGAATGAAAATTATTATAATACCCTTAACCTTAAAACTTAGAATTCATGATATATAAGGATATTTTTGTCGACAGAAACCCTGTACACATTGCTAAAATGTACCAACTGAAAAACAGGCGTACGCAAGTTAGCAAACCCCTATATATATATATCATAAATTATAAAAACTGCATACGTAAGACTTAAAATTTTAAATAAACTACATAGTAAATTAAAAATATCGTTAATTCACTTAACTAAATATTAATTTTTTTTTTTGTTTTAGTCCGTGTTTTTTAATTTTTTTTGGTCAATTGACGATCATATTTCTTTCTTACCTTCATGCTTTAACAAATACAAAACATCATTAATATTATTTTATATTTTGATTTAAAATCCTCATATATTTTAAAATATTAAAATGATAAAACAAAATAATGACATAATATAAGTCACGGCGTTCAATAAAAAAGTTAAAAGACAGATCCTATTAAATAGCATAAAAATACATATAAATTAAGTATTTAACAAATTGTTTTTTAATAAAAACTCAATTAAAAATATTTAAATTTGTCAATAACATAAAACTTAACTATATATAAATTAAAAAAAATAAATATTTTTGAAATTTTGATAATATTTTTATTCTCAATTCCAAATTTTAACATAATATATAATAAATTAAAAAAATTAGATTTAATATTATATTTATAATTAAATATTTTTTTAAAATGAGTTGAGTCTAAATTTTTTTTTTTTTTATACAATATAGATAAAGTTATTTTTAACCCAACTTAAACCAGTGTTGTACCAACTTACCGCAAAGGTTTAGACAAGCCCGAGTAGATGCACAAATTTAAGTAACCCAAGAGGAGAATTAAATTTGATGTTATCTATCAATTCATGCAAACTATAAAAGGAAGGTAATTATTGTTATCTCTGTCATTTATCTTTCTTAAATGAAAAAATTTAAGTAGGAAATATGATTTTATAGAATGTTTTCGAGATCAAGACATCGTAATAAGTTTTTAAAATTATGATTGTTAGGAATAACTAAATTTTATTTGATTTGTTAAATTAAAATTGTAGCTCCAAATAATACGTTAGTTTTATTAAAATGTTTAACTATTAACGTGTTAAATCATTTAATAATAAGAATAACTTAATATTTTCATAAAAAAAATTAAAACCTTATCTTAATTTTTTTAGTCCCCAAATTTATATAGAACTAAAGAAAATTCGTTTACAATTAAATGATAGACTAAAAATGTATAAGTTGTTACCTCGCATGTACTATTCACTATTCTTTTATGTATCGCTAATTTATATTTAGTAAATGTAATGTAGAGTTAAAGAATATATAATTAAAAATTGCATATATTTAATGCAATAGTTGTATATAACTATATATACAACGAATATTTTCCATTTATGGTACTTGTATTTAAGAGATGACAAGATGGGTAAATTATGTGTCTCTGGATGGACTTTGAATTTCTTATTTTCTGTAGGGTTGTTTGGTACATCCTGTGGCTGTTTCTTCTTATACGTCCTTTTTTTCTTCTTGCATTTCTGCAAAATCCATAGATCTCAAACTATTTCTAATTAAAACTATTACAAAAAAGTAAAAGTTATTTTCTAGAAGCCATTCACCCATAAACATGGTTGATTTCTTCTCCTCAATTCTCGTAACGAAAGCTCTCTCCATTATTTCACCCTTTGGATAACTTGGAGACTTTGAATTCTGTGAGGGAATTGCTGTCCAGATTGTTAAAATGCCAAAAGAAGTAGCTCAGTAACAATGGACGGAAGCATGACGATAAACTACTTGGAATTACCTATTTTTGGTTTCTTTGTGGCAGAAGTTTTCTTTATGGGTTTTTGAAGGAATTACCTTTTGTGGAATTCTTTTCTAAAGGAGTTTGCTATAGTTTTGGAGGCTACTTACATGAGACTTTGGAGGTGTTCAAGGAATTGCATAACAAAAGGAGAAGAATTTTACAGAAAGCTCTCATTATTGTTCTGAAAATTTGTTTGGCTTTGATGGAGTTATTCGTATGGAAGTTAATGTATGTTTGGTTAAGAGAGGCTTCCATTCTTGGTTTTTTCGTCATATGTATTTCAAAATGTAATTTTTTTAATATAAGGTTTAATTATTTATGTGGGTTTGTATTAATTGGGTCCTCGTATTCTGAAAGTGTTTAATTGAGTTCTTGTTTTAGTAAAATTGAACCAATAATGTCCTTGCCGTTAATTTTAGTGAATGACGTTAACTTTAATGTATCATGGCATGCTGACCAGGCAATTATTATGACGTGGCGCATGTGGTGAAATTTATTTTATTTTAAGTTTTAAATAAAATTCTTTAAAACAAATTAGGGTCCACCTCCACCTCCCCGTCGCCGCCATGCCCCTCCTCTGCCACCTCCACCTCGGCGAAAACTTTTTCTCCAGCCAGATTCCTCCCGAATATGGCACCTGGCAGCACCTCCAGTACCTCGCCGTCTCCGACAACGAGCAGCTCTACAATGGAAACCTCACTCTTCCTCTTCCAGATCACCTCCTGACTTCAAACCTTCCTCACCTTCTTCTTCTTTTCCATTCTAATCATATTATTTTTATTTTTCTCAAACCACTATCAGACATTCCAATAAAACAACACTAACTCATCCATTAATCGGTAATCTCCTTCAGATCGATTGTCTTTAGTTTTTCATTTTTTGTTTTATTTTTATATATATGTATATAGTTTTTTCATTTTCACGGTCATGTGTTGACGATTTCTCTTTTTTTTTTTCTGTTTGTTTCCAGATTTGCAGAATCTGAAAAATTTTCTTTCAATTGCTTTCTGGGAAGATCCGATTGATCCGATCCTCATGGGGAGCAATTTAGGTTTGGTGTTCTCGGATGACGTTGTTTTGGTTTATATTCTGAAAACCAAACAATACGATAGGAAAGTGAAAAAAAATAAACAAAAATGAAAAGGGAGGTTTCTCCTTGATGTTGTGCTCTTCCTCTGCCCAACTTGAGGAGAAACAACATCATTACATTCAATCAACAAAAATCACATCTTCTTTGGGAAACCCAACCAGAGCCAAAAAGAAAGTGTCAACACCCAATTTCGTCCGGGTGACTGAATAACATGACTTGTTTTTAATTTTGTTCTCATTTTTGTTTTGTTCTATTTTCCTATTTAATATTTAGTTTAGTTTCTTTTATTATTATTTGATTATATTTTCATTTATTTGATTTTATTTGATTTCTTGTATTAATCTTTTAAAAAGAAAAAAGAAAAAAAAAAAGTAAAAAAAAAAAGGAAAAAAAAAATGAAAAAAAAAGAAAGAAAAGAAAAAAGATTTTGGTGATGTGGAAGAGGGGAAAACGTTTGTCTGGGCAATGGGCAAGGGGGAGGAGCTGGACAGGGGACGTAACAGAATGGTATCCTCCCTAACAGAAATCGATCCTCCCACACACACAGACCACGCCTTATGCTTCCAGTCTATCAGCTCTCACACGATCATGATCTCGAAAAAAACACACACACTCTTTTTCTCTCAATCACCGAACACACCAGGGCCTCATCCCTGCAACCAAATTTCCATCACTTACCATCATCCTCACCCAAAACTACAGCATAATTCATAATCCCCAATCTCTTCCATTAGCACACAGCCACCAAAAACAGACACCACCACCGAACTACTACATCATTTTTCCATCTCCCTTACCCAAGAACCACACCACTGAGCAAGCCCAATCACAATAGAATACAGCTTCTACCACTATCATCACAGCAACCCATCTCAATACACAACGAAAAAAACAAGCACAACAGAAATCAATTCCCCTTCACCAACCAAAATCATACAAAATTCCATGAATAACAACAATAAGAAGACCAAGATTAAAAGGGGAAACAGGGCAATAAACTCAACGGCTTTGTCAACGGTGGTTTTGAGTTCTGTTTGTAGTTGCAGGATCGGTGGTGGCTATGATTGATGACCAGGAATGTTAACGGCAGCGACANTGCAAAGATCAAAATCCAGGCAAAGGTTGAGTGTCGTATTCATAGAAAATGGTTGGGCTCGTATGGAGAAGAGAGAGAGTTTGGTGGTGCTGGTTCGTCGGCGACGACAACGCGANGGAGGGGTGGNGGCGTCAGTCGGAGCTGTTGTGCGAAGAAGAGAATGAGGGGAGGGAGCCTTTGCGGTGGTCGGCGATGGGGCGCGTTGCAAAATGGCAAAGTTACTTTCCCTCACGCGACGGACAGTGGAGGAAGAGAGGATTTACTCCCCGCCGGCGATGGCTCCAGAGATTAACGACGTCGTTGGCGGCACCGGATCGTGGCTCTCAACGAACGATCTCAGAGGTGGAGACGGTGGTACCCAGCTGCAACGGCGACGAGGGAAGCGTTGGGCTCTGGCCGTCAAGGCCGCCGACGGTGAGTGGCGGCTTTGGCAACGCCCTGGACGGAGTTTCGCAGCGACTCTGGAGGAAGCGAGACCCTGGCCTCTGGAGCAGCGTAGATGATGAAATGGGGAGATTCACTGGAACCCCTAATTTCTGTTAGGGTTAAGAGATCTGGGCTGGCGTGGGCCATCTCTTCCCGCCACCACACACAATCATATTCACACCCCCATTTTGTTTGGGCTGAAGCCCTTCCGCGTCTGGCAAACAAAAAGAGGGTCTTGGGCCTGACCAGCAACTACCAGTGGCACCCTCCAAACTGCATCGCCGCACCCCTCTGGTTCATTTGGGCTTGAGCTAAGAAATTTTCTGATACACCCCTAATTTGTTATCTCTGCACCCCTATTCTATTGGGCTTTTCTTTTGCTTTTATTTCTTGTTTGATTTTTAGTTTTTACTATATGTAGCCCCTTTGCATGACAAATCCACCCTATACCTTGTTTTTTATTATTTTTATTATTAGGTTTTTTATTATTTTTTAAAAAATATCAAAAATATTTTAAAGGTTTAAGCGTGTGTGCGATCATTCGCATCAGCCTCGCGCTAAGACCTTTTTCACTTTATAAAAGTTAAAAATATTTTGAAAAGGTTTAAGCACACGTGCGACCGCTCGCGTAGGCCTTGTGCTGAAAACCTTTTCCTTTTTCTTTTAAAAAATAAAAAAAAACAAATTAAAAATATTTT
>NW_014543815.1:272239-280061 GCF_000741045.1 Vigna radiata var. radiata | reverse complement strand
GAAAGAACTACGTAACCCTGATTTCTCAGTATGACTGAGAATACGTAGGAGCAAGGTCAATCCTTGTCGGGCCCAAAAAACCAAAAAAATATTTTTGTTTCTTTATATTGTTGTCTTTGGGATAGTTAAACATTTTGCAAACCACATTAAACTCGCGCATTTGATTAAAGGTACTGCCTTAGGGCAGGCGTTGTGGGGGTGCTAACACCTTCCCCACACGTAACCGACTTCCGAATCGAATCTTTGGTTTTCACAGACTAAGCCTTATCCTTTTTATGGTTTTTTCCATAGTTTTCCAGAATAAACTATGGTGGCGACTCCAAAATAATATTTTTCAAATTATTATTTATTTTTGGATCGTCGTTGTCCTGTCGCGATTCTGGTTGCGACAGAAAGGTAGGAGAAAATTTGAAGACAATCTTTAGTCAGTGACCCCAGAGACCCCAGAACGATGATCCAATGCAAAACCAAGTTTCCTTTTGATTCCATAGTTGAGCCTCGTTGAAATCCGAGGGTCCTTCACCCTCACACATCTCAGCCGCTTCCTGTGCCCTCACTGCAAGAAAAAATCTGGCTCTGAACCCTTTCACCCTTTCTAGTTCCTCTCTTCGGTCTCCATACCTACACCACACAAAACAACAAAACCGTTCATCAAGCTTCAGTTTTTCACCATACATAAAAGGGGGTTTGTGTTCTCGGACTCCATTCAATGCTGACCACTCAAATCCTTCTCCTCCTTCACCTTAGAGATTATCCCCCTTGACACCTCCTTGCTAATCACACACCTCATTCCTCAAATCTAAGCTCCATCCATCGGCTTTCCCAATTACCTAAACAATCAATCATTAAGACGTCAATTAATCCAATCTAAAAAAGAAAAAGAAAAATGCACATAAGCTTCATTGTACGAGAGAACACGATTTTAATCAACAATCAAAATTGAAACCAAAATCAAACCTGATTTTGACAATCTTGGAGCACAAAGAGAAACCAGAAATGTCAGTCAGTTCCAACAAGAATTATACTTTGTCGAGGGGATGTAGTAATGGAGAGGAGGGTGAAGTATAGGTTGAGGAGGTTGTGGAGGAGTGCGGCAGGGATGAGACAACGAGCAACAACGATAAGAGATGGGGAGGCACGGGAGGTGCGCCAAACAGTTGGATTGGGGGATGAGCGTCGATGTAGATGTTGAAGAGGTGGGTGTGGGAGGGTGAGAAGAAAGTTTCCCAAAGAGGGGAGAAGGTGAGGTTGGAGTTGGTGAGGAAGAGGAAGGGGAAGGGGAAAGGGAGAAGGTGGTTTCCACACAACGAGATTTTACTGTGCCACATGTTAATTAAAGGACACTTCAGCATGCCACATCGCTAGAAAGTTAATGCCGTCTACTAAAATTAACGGCATGTGCATTATTGGTTCTATTTTACCAAGAACCCAATTGAACACTTTCAAAATACGAAGACCCAATTGATACAAATCTACAGAAATAGAGAACTCCGAATACATTAAACCTTAATATAATTTAGATTGTGTAATTTAGAAGATATTTTTTTTATCTAAAACTATATTTTAGAAGAAGATACTTTTTTTTTTTATCTAAAACTATATTTTAGAATGCACATTTCAATTATTTGTTTAATGAATTTTGGATTATACGAATTTGTAACGTATTTTTAGGTTGAAATTTATTGAAAAATAATGTATAAGGATAACTTTTAGCTTTTTATTATAATTTTAATTAGAAATAATTTTATATTTATGGGAAGTGTAGAAAGTGAAAAAAGTGCAGAAAGAAACAGTCAATTGAGCACTAATACAGAGTTTTAGTACCGATATTTTTTACATTGTATTTTAATTTTTCAACTGAAACATATTCAAATAAAAAAAAAAAGAGAAGAGGGACTTTTGGCTTTTATACCGTGACTGCATAAGAATAGGCTCTAGTTATTTCCGAGAATCAAAGTCTATTATCATGTAGTAAAAGTGTGGGTTTCGGTTTTAAAAAAAAAAAATTATATCTTTATCACTTAGGTAAAATATTTTAAAATAACAGTAACATTTTTAAATTATTGAAAATATATAGACAATAATTCCCAATTATCGAAACCTATAGGAGGAGTTTTTGATATTCAAAAAATATAAAGACATGAAATCGTGGTTTGAAGTTTATAATAGACGTTGGACTTTTGTTTAGAAATTAGCTTGTTTTTATGTTTTTGGGTTTGGATTTTCTTTTAAGATTTTTAAATTTTTTTAAAGTTTTATACTTATATATAGATATCAAAAATTGTAAACACTCTTTAGTCATATATTGAATTTGATTTTAATAAAGAGATTACTTTTTTTGTTATTGGCTTAGGCCATCAGGATTTTATAAAACGATTAACATATTTATGACGAATCTTCGTTAAGTTATCAATCTTCTTGATAGCGACGTCTCTATTATCAGTTCTTATCAAAGACTAACTTTGTGGTAGATCTTTCTTGACTTATATGTTAGATTGTAGCATCTATCATTATTATCTAATTCTGCATTCTATATTTGATTTTCGTGTTTAATATTTAGAAGAAATTCAAAATAAAAAATGATCATAATCTTTTATGGATAGGATCCTATCAGTATAGGTTTCAATTATTTAGAGAACTGAAACTTATTTGACACTCAAGTAAAATATTTTAAAAAATAGTAATTTGTGGTAGATCTTCTTTGACTTATATGTTAGATTGTAGCATCTATCATTGTTATCTAATTCTGCATTCTATATTTGATTTTCGTGTTTAATTTTTAGAAGAAATTCAAAATAAAAAATGATCATAATCTTTCATGGATAGGATCCTATCAGTATGTTTCAATTATTTAGAGAACTGAAACTTATACCTTTGACACTCAAGTAAAATATTTTAAAAAACAATAATAATTTTTAAATTACAACATAAGTTTCAATTGTTAAATAACTCAAGTCTATTTTCATGAGTCCAAATATATGCTTTAGTTGTTTAAATAACTAAAGTATTTTAGAAGTCGTGATAGTTTAAAAATAGTGATATTCAGTTATTTTAATATTAAATGGTTTTATTATAGATAGTTTTGTCTTAAACGAGTTTCATTATTTTAAAACGTACCATCTATTTAGAAACCACTTTTCTAGAGTTCTCTACCTTCTCTCTAAGAGTTCTGACTCCTGAGTCATCTCTTTGGTGATCAGGAGGTGTCTAGACGATTACAGCGAAAAGGTCTACATTTCTAGCCGATAATTTCTACAAAAGAGCAAGTAAGTTTCAGCTCCATTTTGCTCTTCGTTCTTTATTTGAGTCCATGCATGGATTATTCCACCACATGTGTAATTTGAACTTTCCTTTGAGTTCATTGTTGATCAGAGGACCTAAGGACTCTCTTTGATCTCTTTTCGGTGTTTCGTAGGTGTTTCTAGAAGTTCCTTGTGCGAGAAGTAATAGGGGTGGTCTTAGATCTTTGTATCGAGGTAAGGGAAGCTAGTGTTTGTATTTCTATTATGTTTGTTGTGTAAATTTAGTGCTTGCAAGCAAGATAATTTGATTAAGAGAAATTTTAGGTTTGTACTAATACTCACGGTGTTTAAATGATGATCAATGATGGTATGATGGTTGAATATTTAGGATGATGTGTTTGTAATGCCTCTATTGTCATAATTGTGCATGGTGAAGTTGTATGATGATTTAAAACAGAATTCAAAGAGTTTGGAGTAAATAAGATTCAATTACTTGGATTTTAAGGTCAAAAATAAAGGTTTTGATGGGTGAGTTGAGAGATAAGTGTGGGAGTGAGTGTTAAGACTTCAGCAAGTGTACCGAATCGTATCAAGTAATATAAATGGTAAGACGAAGTATCGTTTTTCCTAGAGACTCATTGGCCTAGATAGTCATGTAATTTGTTGATTATTTAAGACTTGAGAACAAAAATCATTGTGTTTATAATGCAAAACATAAATATGAATGGAAGTGTTGATCAATTGACCAAAAGAATGCGCAGGTGAATGGTGTATAAAATATGGAATGATTATGTTGTTGGGGTTTCCGACTTATCCTATCCACTCTCATGTATTTATGAATTCGACTCCTTCATTAATGTTAATGCCACTTTCTAATTTAGTTTAAACCTGATGTCTCGGTGAAGAAAGCCTACTCTTAATTACTAGCTCATAATGTCTTATATCCCTAACAACTAATTATGCATTACATTCGCACAGAAGCTTAAAGGCAACCGATCCTCTTATCCCTATGTCTAGGTAATATTGCTCTTGGGAGAATTTCCCCAGTTCTAGATTTCCCCATATGTATCCATATCGACAAAATCAATGATAATGCAATTGAATGAGTTAAACAAAGCATGCAAAGAGTGTAAAGGAAAAACCCTAACAATTAATGAAGTAAAGCATAAATATTAAAATCAATTCAATACATGAGAGTTTCAAAGGATTACATCGTTTTCCCAACAACAATGGAGGTTTAGTTCACTGTAGACATGGTGAAACTAGATGAAAATAATGAAAAGAATGAAAGATAGAACCCTAAAAGTTGTAGATTGGAGCTTCCGCATCCAAAATTTGCCTCCAAGGAATGAAAAAAGTGTTTCTGTGTCTCTTTCTGTCAAAAGATAGACCATTTAGGTCGTCTAAACCCTTATATAGTTTATAAGAATAACAGAAAACTGGCCCAGGGAAATGGTGCTCAACGGTAGGTGCGACACTCAGAATGACGCTCAACGGTGGCGCCCAAGCGCGAGGCAAAGAACTCATCAGCAAGACTGGCGCTCAACGATGAAAATAGCGCTCAGCGGTAGGTGCAACACTTGGAATGATGCTCAGTGGCGGCGCTTAGGCGCCAGACAGTGAATGCAACAACAGGCTTGGCGCTCAACGATGAAAGTGGCGCTCAACGCCAACTGCGATTCTTCTTTTGTGCTCTTTTCCTGCTTTTCCTAAGTCCAACTCCTTGCTACTTTAATTTCTTTCATCCAATTCCTCTTAATTCCTGCCAAAACAAGGAAAACCAAGCATAAAACCAATAATACCACCTTCAACTCTCTTATATTCTCAACTGAAGTAAAAACATGATTTCAAGCTAGTTTCTAAGTCATAAAGGGTGTTTTTAGTATCAAAATTAAGTATAAAAGTAGTGGTATTTCATCCGTTATCACAACCCGAAACTTAGAACTTTGCTTATCCTCAAGTAAACAAAATGTAACTCAGTCTTCCACCAATCAATATAATGGTTCAATACTTTCCAAAACTCTTTCTTTCAAGACAAGTAATTACTCAAATCAGCTCATCGAACAAAATTCAGTCAAGATGCACACATGCCTTGATTCACATCAACTCATCATGTTGTTCACACAATCACATAATATCCAACAGATGCTATTCTCATGAATGATCAATTAACTAAGCACAGATGTAATCATGTATTCATGGAATCATTCCTCACAAGATAAAGTGTTTCACTCAATCACACAGGTGTTTCTAGAGGTCACTCCTTCCCTCTACTATCCAAATGTCACATAGAACAAAATTGCCTTTCTTCTACCACAATCAAATATACTCACATGTACATGTCATCACAAGGACTTTTCATGGCTTGTAACGTGGTTGGGCTAAGAAGAAAAATTGGTTTTTCTAGATCACAAAATCCTTGAGTTAAGAGAGTCATTCAAAAATTTATCATTCAAGCACAAACTCTCTTAACAAACCAATCTCACTCATTCCCAACTTTCCCCTTTTTGCATTGAGCTTTTCTTTCTTTGCAATCTATTTTCTTTTTCTTTTTGTTCTATCTTTCTTTTTTATCTTTCCCAATCAACCCCAAACTTGAACTTTTATATATACCACAATTTGATTCTCAACTTAACTCAAGGTAAAGATTTTCAAAAGGGTTTTCATATTCTGTATGAGGCTTAAGGTTCAAAAAGGGTAGAATACATTGTGCTCTTTTTCATTTGGGCGAAAATCATGCATTAGCTAAGAAAGGGCTAATAAAAAATGGCCTTGATCATATGACACAAGCAAGCAAGTCATTCAATCATAGAAACCTGGACAAAATCATTCATGCTTTCAAGAGAATAACAATCATTCACAACAAATACTCTGGATTTCAAAACCTCACATATAGGCTCATTCAACATTCCACATATTCCATATACACATCCTGCTTAACATCATAATCACAATCACAACATCATGCATCTGTTCACATAGCTTGTGAACAACCACCTGTGTATCAGCATATAGTGCATAATCTCAACATCATCAATATCAAAGCATCATCAAGCAATACCCATCACATGCGAATCAATATCAAACCATCACATCAGATATAGTTTCAAACCGAGTACATCAACCCTATTCTAGAAACAGAAGCAAATAAGTTCAAATTAAAAAGATAAGCTTAGAAAATTGGGTTGCCTCCAAGCAAGAGCTTCTTTAACGTCACTAGCTTGACCCAATAAGCTCATGGATCCACCAACTTCATTACTATGGAAATGTTTTCAACTTCTCCTCCCAAATAGTGCTTGAGTCTTTGACCATTCACTACTCAACTTCTCTATGGATCACTAGCAGCTGGATCTACCAATTCAATTGCTTCATGAGGGTGCACGTTCTTTACTATGGAGGGCCCTGACCATTTTGACTTCAACTTTCCAGGAAACAACTTCAAACGTGAATTGAACAATAACACCTGCTGCCCTAGATTGAAAACCCTCTTTATAAACTTCCTGTCATGATAGAATTTTACCTTTTTTTTATAATTCCTAGATGAGTCATATGCATGCAATCGCATCTCTTCAAGCTCCAGCATCTGCCTTCTACGCTTACTCTGAGTATCATAAGGATCTAAATTCAGAAATTTCAGAGCCCACAAAGCTTTATGCTCCATCTCCACTAGCAAATGACATGTTTTCCCATAAACTAACTGAAAAGGTGATAAACCCATGGACGTCTTCATTGTCGTCCTATATGCCTAGAGAGCATCATCCAGCTTCTGTGACCAATCCTTCCTTGATGAAACAACTATTTTCTCCAAGATTCTCTTTATCTCTCTGTTAGACACTTCAGCTTGGCCATTTGTTTGTGAATGATAAGGTGCAGCCACCTTATGTCTCATGCCATAGTGTTTGAGTACCTTTGCAAGCTGAGAGTTACAAAAATGAGAACCTCCATCAGTAATGAGTACCCTTGGAGTTCCAAAACGTGAGAAAATTTGTCTCTTCAAGAATTTAATCATAGTGCTAACATCATTCTTAGGGCATGCCAGCTTCCACCCATTTACTCACATAGTCTACTTCCACCAATATATATTCATTGTTGAAAGATGGTGGAAAGGGTCCAACAAAATCAATGCCCCAACAATCAAAGACTTCAACCTCTAAAATGCCTTGTAATGGCATCTCATGACGTCTTGAAATAGCCCCAATCCTTTGACATTTGTCACAATTTCTGGCATGGTTATGAGCATCTTTAAACAAGGTAGGCCAATAAAACCCTAACTGGAGAATTTTTGCAGCAATTCTTTCTCCATTAAAATGACCCCCACAAGGTGAATCATGACAGTGCCAGAGAATTCCTTCTGCTTCCTCTTTTGTCACACATCGCCTCAAAAGATTATCTGCTCCGATCTTGAACAAGTAAGGATCGTCCCATATAAACTGTTTTGCATCATGCAAAAACTTTTTATTTTGTTGCCAATTCAACTCTTCTGGGATTACTCCTGCAACTTTAAAATTAGTCATATCAGAAAACCATGGCCTTTGTTGAATGTACAAGAGTGTCTCATCTGAAAAAGACTCCCATATTTC
>NW_014543815.1:266477-271189 GCF_000741045.1 Vigna radiata var. radiata | reverse complement strand
TCCTAATCCACTCTCTTATTTCTACTATTCTTATTAAATTCGACTTTATTATCAATGTTCATGCAACTTTCTAATTTACTCTAAACCCGATCTCTTAGTAAAAAGAGCCTATTACCATAATTACTAGTTTACTATCTCTAGTCTCCCTAGTAATTACTAATGCATTAATAACAGAAGCTTAAAGAAATTGACCATCCTATTCCTATCTCTAGGCAATATTTAATATTCAAGACAATTCTTCTCAGTTCTAGATTTCCCCATACGTCCCCGTATCGACAAAATCAAAGATCATGACACTAAATGAGTTAAACAATGCAAGCTTTAAAGTACAAAGAAGAAAACCCAAACTATTGATAATACAAGTTTATGAATAAATAAGAATTTTGATATAAGAGAGTTTCAAAAGGATTACATCGTTCCCCAACAATCAAAGGGTTTAGTTCACCATTGACATGGTGAAACTAAATGAATTGAATGGAAAGAATGAAAAGATAAACCCTAGATTTGGTAGATTGGAGCTCCCACATCCAAAATTCTCCTTCAAGGGGTGAAAAGAGTGTTCTGACGTCTTTCTCTACCAAAAGATTACCCTAGAATAATTCTAAGTGTCTATTTATAAGCTATGGAAAATTACAGAATTTTGGCTCAAGCCCAACTCCAACGCTCAGCGGTAGGTGCGACATTCCACTGAATCGCTCAATGTTGACGCCCAGGCATCCTGCCGTATTGAATTGAAGATCTCAGCGCTCAGCGGTAGGCACGATTCTTCATTCTCACCTAAGCGTTGGCGCTCAAGCGTTTGACCGTAGCTCCTTCCACGAGGCTGGTGCTCAGCGTTGAGATTGGCATTGAGCGGTGGGTGCGATTCT
This sequence comes from Vigna radiata var. radiata, assembly GCF_000741045.1. Taxonomy (NCBI): domain Eukaryota; kingdom Viridiplantae; phylum Streptophyta; class Magnoliopsida; order Fabales; family Fabaceae; genus Vigna; species Vigna radiata. The sequence continues at coordinate 270,320 of NW_014543815.1, read as the reverse complement.
TCTTTTGCACTTTTCTTCATCCTTTCTTGAGTCCAACTCCTCCCTACTTCACTTTCCATCCTTCAATTCTCATTAAATCCTGTCAAAACAATGTAAAACCAAGCATAATATCTCTAAAAGCACCTTTGACTCTCTTGTAACCTAACTTACGTGTTTTGCATGATTTTAAGCTCATTCTAGGTCATAAAGGGTGTGTTTTGATATCAATTTTAAGTATAAAAATAACGGTTTTTAGACCGTTATCATAACCCTAAACTTAGAACTTTGCTTGTCCTCAAGCAAACAAAACAACACCTAGGTTTCCACCTATCATTAAAATGGTTCAACACATTTAAAACTTATTTTCTCACAACAAGTAATTACTCAATTCAGCTTTTCAAAGGAATCTAATCAAGATGCACACATGCTTCAATTCATTCCAACTCACATAATGTTCACATAATCACAAACTCTTCCACAGATGCTATCCATATGAATGATCAGTCAACTAAGCACAGATGTAATCATGAATTTCAGAAATCCTTTCCAGGTAAAGTGTTTCACTCAATCAATCAAGTGTTTCAGGAGGTCACTCCTTCCTTCTACTATCCACATGTTGTTACCAATAAGGAATATTGGTAAATCTTGAAGACATTTGTTTTGATGATGCATCAAGAAGCCTTAAGTTGAAGAAGAATCTAAAATTATTTAAAAGCAATTTGTAGAAATTAAATGTAGTAGGAAAGTCTTATAAACTTTGTAAAATCTACATTTTTAATTGAAATAATCGATTATCAAGAAGCAATAATCGATTATCACAAGTCATTCAGCAATAATCGATTATCACCTCATATAATCGATCATCACTTTTTGAAAAACCTGTAACGGACTTGAATAATCGATTATCACTTACAATAATCGATTATTCGTGGTAGTTGGGACCTGACTTTTGACATTCAGAGCAGATGGCTATATATTGGGTTTCTGTAAAATTCAGAAGTAACGTTTTGAATTAAGGCTTAGTAGAATACTGTTTGACAGAGGAAGTTCTTAGAAGCTTATTCAAGGTTCCCTTGCTTGGTCTCGTGAATAGGAGAGGCTCGCATTTCGTGTGACGATAGTTGGAGTAAACTCTCTTCGAGTTAGCAAGGTGCTCTGCCTGGTCTCGTGAATAGGAGGAGCTCGTGAATCGTTGGTCGATTGCCGGAGAGGTTCTCTTCGAGTTGGCAGAGTGTTTTTCTTCCGGTTCGTTCGTCGAAGGAAGGTTCAATCTTACCAATTATTCATTACTGTTGTAATATGTAAAAATCCTTTTCATAGTGAAATTGTTAATCACTTTTTATAGTGATTAACGACTGGACGTAGATTCTTCTGAATCAAACCAGTATAAAATTACTTGTGTGATTTTTCTATTCCCTATGTTGTTCACTGTTTACACATATCAACTGTTCGATAAATTTTCTAAAAGAAAATTAATTTTGAAAAAGAGGACCAATTTATTTTAAAAGTGACTGAACACGCTTTCCGCTTACTTTAAGTTTTATTCTGCTGCGTTATACTCTTCAAACCACACCCCGCTGGTACCAATAATTGGTATCAGAGCTTACTTTGATAGTTTTTCAAAATTTGTGAAAATGGCCGGTCACAACCAAAACCTGGTATATGCCGAGGGTGCTTCTATTAACAGACCACCACTTTTTACTAGTGATAACTATGCGTTCTGGAAAGTCAGAATGGAAATTTTTATGGGGTCTGTTGACAGAGGCATCTGGGAAGCTGTACAAAATGGTCCTTTTATTCCTAAAAGCAGAGTTGAAGGTATAGAAGTAGAAAAACCATTTTTTGAGTGGACTAATGAAGAAAATAGACGAGCTCAGTTTGACATTAAAGCTCGTAATATTATTTCATATGTTGTTGTACTTGATGAATTTTATAGAATTTCAGTGTGTAAGACAACATAGGAGATGTGGAAAGTTCTCAGGGTCACTCATGAAGGAACAGAGGACGTGAAACGTGCAAGGAAGAACACTCTCATCCAGGAGTATGAGATGTTCAGAATGCAACCTGGGGAAACAATTTCTGATGTTCAAAAGCGTTTCACTCACATTGTGAACCACTTAATAGGGTTGGGTATGACTTTTGATACTGATGAATTAAATGTGAAAATTTTAAAGTCATTAGACAGGTCTTAGCAACCAAAGGTGACTGCCATCTCGGAGTCTCAAAACCTCAGTTAGATGTCGATTCCAATTTTGTTTGGAAAGCTCCGTGAGCATGAGCTTGAGTTGAGGAGATTAACTGCTGAAGAGGATCAAGGCAAGAGAAAGACACTAGCCTTCAAGTCTGAGATCTCTAAAGGAAAGAGCTCTAAAAGGGTTGAAGATGATGATTCTGATTATGAGGAGAACATGAGCCTCATGATAAAGAAATTTGCAAAATTTATGAAGGCAAAAGGAAAGGACAAATTTCGTAAAGAAAGGAGAGAAAATCAAGAATCTCCTTCAAGTGTAAAATGCTATGGATGTGGAGAAAGAGGGCACATGAAAACTGAATGCCCAAAGAACAAGAAAACTGAAGAAAAGAAAGAAAGGAAATTCCTAAAGAAAAAGAAAGCTTACATAGCTTGGGAAGACAATGCATCTAGCTCAACAAGCTCAAGTGATTTAGATGAAGAAGCCAATATTTGTCTAATGGCTGACTCAGAAGATACTGGAAGCCAAGAAAGTGATTCCAGTTTTGAATCTAGTGAATTAGACTTACAAAAGGCCTTTTTTGAATTGATGATTGAATCTGAAAAACTTGACGCTGCACATAAAAAGCTTAAGAAAGAGCATAATGAATTAAAATTGAATTATGAAAAATTGCTTGATGATGAAGTTATTTTAAGAAATAAAGTTAGTATTTTAGAAACAAAATTGTCTGATGCAAATGTTACTGTTAAACCTGCTGAATGCTTGTCTTGTAAGAGTCATATGTTTGATATTAACGTACTTGAAAATTTACTTGCAAAGGCAACCAAGACTAATTCACATGCTAAGACAAACTTTAATAAAAGCAATGTTAAAAATAAAAACATGCATCAAAATTATAAATCCAAAATAAGAAGAACTCGTAAAATTTGGGTTGAAAAAGGGACTTTTGTTAAAAATAAAGTAAGTAATGTATGTTGTTTTTATTGTATGAAGCTTGGTCACACATCAAACAAATGTAATATTAAATATTTTGGTGTTCCAAATGGTAAATATGCATGGGTTAAAGTTGTGAAATGACTTATACTTGCATGAACTAACCCCAAGGACCCATAATGAGATTGGGGACCTAAAATTCTTGCTAATTTGTTTTGTAGGAACCTACTAAGTCAAAGAAGTCATTGTGGTATCTTGACAGTGGATGGTCAAGACACATGACCGGTGACAAGAAAAGGTTCATATCCTTTGAAAAGAAAAAGCAAGGATTTGTGACTTATGGGAACAATAACAAAGGTAGAATAATGGGTACCGGAGACATTGGAGGAGGAAGCACATTGACCATAAGAGACGTTCTATATGTGGAAGGCCTCAAGCATAACCTCTTGAGCATAAGTCAATTATGTGACAAAGGTCTCAAGGTAACTTTTGAAAGTTATAAATGCACTGTTTACTTTAAAGATTATGCTGATATTGCTTTGCAAGGTGTTAGGCATAACAATATTTATTTAATTGATATTGAAAGTGCATCTAGTCATAATATAACATGCTTAGTTGTTAAAGAAGAAAATCCTTGGCTATGGCATAAAAGAGCTGCACATATTCATATGCAACATTTGAATAAATTGATTTCAAAAGATCTTGTGATTGATTTGCCTAAACTGAAATTTGAGAAAGA
>NW_014543815.1:262987-264606 GCF_000741045.1 Vigna radiata var. radiata | reverse complement strand
ATTTGTTAACGAATAGGACTGATTTGATACATTTTTTATATCATAGGGACTAAAGGTTGACATTTTTAAAAGCGGGGACTAAACTGAAAATCAGAACTTAACTTAGGGACCAAAAAAGGGTTTAAACCTATTTATAAAGAAAGTAAGAAAACATATCTTGATTGTACAAGTCTATGTAGATGATATTATCTTTGGGTCAACTGACAACTCCTTATGTGAAGAATTTGCAAAAATAATGCAAGGTGAGTTTGAGATGTCTATGATGGGGGAGCTGAATTTCTTTTTAGGACTACAGATAAAACAGATGAATGGAGGTACCTTTATCTCCCAAACAAAATATTGTAAAGAAATTCTTAAGAAATTTTGTATGGTTACATGCAAAGCAGCTAGTACACCTATGGGTACTTCATGCTATTTAGATAGGGATGAATCTTGAAAATGAGTAAATGAAACTATGTTTAGAGGCATGATAGGATCTTTACTATACTTGACTACTAGTAGACCAAATATTATGAAAAGTGTATGTGTTTGTGCTAGGTACCAAGCAAATCCTAAAGAATCTCATTTGACTACTGTCAAGAGAATCTTAAAATACCTTAAGGGAACCACTTCTTTTGGACTTTGGTATCCATTTGATGCTTCACTTAGTTTAATAGGTTATTCTGATGCAGACTATGGTGGTTGTAAAATTGATAGGAAAAGTACTAGTGGTACTTGTCATTTTCTGGGTTGTTCTTTAGTGTCCTGGCACTCAAAGAAACAAGCGTGTGTAGCCTTATCTACCACTGAAGCTGAATATATTGTTGCTGGCAATTGTTGTGCCCAAATTTTATGGATGAAACAGCAACTGAAAGACTTTGATATCTTCCTTGATAATATTCCTTTAAAATGTGATAATACAAGTGCTATCAATTTGACCAAGAATCCCATAATGCACTCAAGGACTAAGCACATTGAGATTAGACATCATTTTTTGAGAGACCATATTCAAAAGNAGGATTGTCAAATTGAATATGTTGATACTCTACACCAATTAGCTGATATTTTCAACAAGGCACTACCTAAGGATAGATTTTTTGAGCTCAGAAGAGAATTAGGAGTATTAAACATGTCTTAGGATCAAAGCTTATGAAAATTTTTGCATTTTCGTAAAATTAACGTTTCATAATTGATTATCACAAGGCAATAATCGATTATTCAAACTCAAAACTCAAATCTGAAAAGTTTGAACGGATAATCGATTATCATCAGGAATAATCGATTATCATGCAATTTCTGGGCAGTGCTTTTTGAGCAGATAATCAATTATCACAAGCCATAATCGATTATCACTGATGGGTGTCACTGCCCATACAAATTTGATTGCAATTTAGAACTGCAGTATAATGCTAGGGACTGACCCCTAGGTCGTCTCTCAAGGACCAACTGCGGTTCAGAGTCAAGTCTAACACGAAAAAGGGGGGTTTTGAAAAGTGTTTTTGTGAATACGAATAACTAAATTAAAACGAATGGACATTAAACTCAACTGTGTCCCCTATGGAAAATGTCCCCTTCATGTGCATGGCCAAATGAGGTAAAGAATTAAATGAAGCATTCTCTCTCCTTGCACCACTCTTTTT
>NW_014543815.1:259177-260908 GCF_000741045.1 Vigna radiata var. radiata | reverse complement strand
ACCACACTTAGTCTTTTGCACTCCTGGGCAAAACCAAGACGAAAACCAGGGAACTACTCAAACATCAGGGAGGTGACACAGACTCGACAGATAGACAACAAAGACTCACAAAACAGAAACAGAGCTGCACAATTCTCACAAAATCTGGACAATGAAAGGAAGTGGACAATATCCAACACAAAAGCAATGAAAGCATATACTCACAGAATCATCCAAACAATTCAGTTCATGGAAAACAGTCAATTAGTTAAGAGATGAATCAAGAGCAACAAAGCCTCACAGATGCACACAATCAGTGTCTCTCTCAAGTGTTTAAGGTAAATCGATGTCACTCAATGTACTCAAGAAAGCACACACAGATAGACTTGGCAAGCCTCTAATATCAACACTCAAACACATATGCATGTTCAAATCAAAAGGTCTTTTCATGGTTGTAATGGGGCCAAGGACAAGGGAGGATACATCTGGATAAGAAGCTATAAACCAAAAGGAATAGAGGAGCAATGGGGAACAAGTGTAAACACAGTCAAATGACACCCAAAACCTCTAATTCAATCCTCTTCTTGACTCCATTATTCACACAATTTTTTTTTAATTTTCCTCATTTTTCTGTATTTTTTCTCTTTTTTTTTCATCTTTTCTCTTTTCTTTTTCTATTCAACGTAGAATTCAAAAGACAAGATACATGATATTTACAATGCAACCGCAAGAAGAGGACTCACTAGCCAATTCATCTACAACTCCTAAGAGACCACTGATGAATCGATATTTTATCGACTTCACTTAGTTTATTGTGCTAGAATTAATCAGGGAATTGTTCTTAATTGTCCGGTATTTTCCTGTTTCTGTTAATTATGCTTAATTTGATCGGAAATTCTAATTTTAATTAATTTGAGTATTCTGAGCTAATTAATTGCATTTTTAATTGCAGGGAAAATTTTGGAGATATAATTTGGAGCATTAGGAAGGAGACAAAATAATTCAAGACTCTCAAATTTGACATTTTTAAAATTTATTATATTGTAGTTTTAATTACTTAAATTTTCTAGACAAACTCTTTGCATCTTGGGCNAATTTTGGAAAAATGTTGTTGGGCCCAATTTTGTAGGACACATGGCACCACCTAGGGGTTACTTTTCGGGTGGACCCCACCTCATTTTAGGACACTTGGCCCTAGGGATTAGAACCCCAACAGCCGTCACTTTTGTTTTGCATAGAATTTGGCTGCANCATATTATTAAAAGGGGGGCTAAAACNTTTTTTTGNAAGGAACTCACGGCTNGAAAAATTTGGAGGAGAGCATTAGGCTNCTGCAACGTTATCTTTGAAGAATGTTGATGCTATTTNTTGATTTTGGATGAGGGAAGTCACGGCCAATTTCTTTTGCTGGTGCACATGAATGAAGCTTGATTCACAGAGCCANGACACACTCTGCACTTTCAATTTTTTTTGGCTGGGAATGTTTTTAGAAAGCCGGGTATTGACGCTTATAAGGGGAGGAATGAAAGAAAAATCACATTTTCTTTTCTCAATTTCTGAACGCTGGATTCAATTCTAGAATCAAGGTTTTGATTCATTTTGGATTTAAGAGAAAGCNCTGGAATTATTTGGGAGCACGTTTCATTTTTATTTAAAGAGTTTGCACACTTTGCTGGGACGGTGCAGCATGCTCACGCCACATCACATTTCTTTTTCTTTTGATGCTCAATGCTTATTTACTTGGCTGAAATT
>NW_014543815.1:257056-258422 GCF_000741045.1 Vigna radiata var. radiata | reverse complement strand
TGTTTCTTCTGCCTGTGCCTCTGATAGTGCTTCTCACGCATATTCTGCTGATTTTTATGTTGAGAACAATATGACTCATCATTCCCGTCTTGAGAGTGCTCTTTGGGAGCCGATTCCACTTGATGAGGTTGATGTTCATTGCGTTCTCACCTCTGGACTTACAGATTTGCTGCCTAGATTTCATGGGTTTGTAGGTGAATGCCCACATAGACATTTGGAGGAGTTCTACACCATGTGCTCTTCAAAGAAACCTCTTCATGTCCCTGATGATCACATGTTTTTAAGGGCATTTCCGCGTTCATTAGAAGACGCAGCATGGGAGTGGCTTATTCATCTTCCACCAGAATTCTGGGCCAATTGGGAAGATCTTAAGCATTTGTTTTTGGATAGATTCTCCCCTACACAGCATCATTTTGATTCATATAGCAATGATCCTGGGTCGAATGATCTTGACCTGGGATGGTATGGTACTTCACAGCTTCAAGATCAAGAACCACCATTCCAGAATTCTTGTATGCCTTCTCCACCTGTCCAGGAGCCATAGTAACTACAGTCTCATGAGCCTGTCCAAGCAACTCCTCATCCTTCCACTACTTCTGAGCCTACATTGGAGGAGTTATTGGAGCAGATGACTATTTAGAGCATTCAGCTCTAGAAACTGAACATGGAGTTTCAGCAGGAGACCAGAGCGTCAATTCAGAGTTTGAGCAACCAGATGGGGGAGACGTCCACTCAACTCACTGAGGAACAATCTTATGTTTCAAAGGAATCACCATTTCAGACTGTTCAGCTTTCAGACGATGTTGATGTCATCCACATAGGAGATGAGGAGCAGAGTCATGAGCTTAGTGTTATGCCACCTACTTTCCCACCCTCCTATGTCCCCACTCCTGCACTTGAGGAGACTGATGAAAATTTTGAGGACCAGGTAGATATGAGCAACACTATTGAGACATGTAGACCAATTTCACCTTCCACTACTCTACCAACTTCCAGGGAAGTGGAGGTAAACATACATGTGATTGATTCTGTTGTTGATGATTATGTTGATGATAGGTATGTTGATGATTATGTTGTTGATGAGCCTATTTTTAATTCTCCCTCCTTCCATGATGAGAACCACCTTTTGCTGTCACATCTAAATGTTTGGTCTCCATGCACTGAACATGAATCTGTGCATGCTGTTGATATTTTTTCTACATTTGAGATTGATTCATGTTCTGAGGGTATATCTGAGGTTCAGCCTCTTACACTGGGATTGGGTGTTATACCTCTGCATATTATTTCTTTGGAACCACATTGCACTAACCATGTTGCAGGAGGTACACATGAGTTTGATCAACACACACCCATGGTGGAAGACAAA
>NW_014543815.1:247284-248596 GCF_000741045.1 Vigna radiata var. radiata | reverse complement strand
TGTAGAAACTCTGTGCGTCACCCCATATTTCTTGAGCAAGGCTTGCATGGATCTGTTGCAAAAATGGGTCCCCTGATCACTAACAATGGCTCTAGGCACTCCGAACCTGCAAAAGAGGTGAGATCTAACAAAATCTACAACAACCCGAGCATCATTAGTCATGGTGGCTTTAGCTTCCACCCATTTTGAAACATAATCCACAACAAGGAGAATATAAGAGAAACTAAAAGAAACAGGAAAAGGACCCATGAAATATATACCCCAGACATCAAACACTTCACAGAACAACATAGGCTGTCGGGGCATCTCCTGTCTCTGTGAAATAGGTCCTCCTGCTCTCTAACACGGCTCACAGGTGCTACAAATCCTCTCCGCATCTTTGAAGATGGAAGGCCAATAGAAACCACAGTTAAGCACCCTGCGAGCTGTTCTCTGTATCCCCAGATGACCACCAGGTGAGGAGGCATGACAAAACTGCAGGATCGAGTCAATCTCATGGTCCGGAATGCATCTCCTGATAACTTGGTCACTGCACAACTTCCACAGATATGGGTCATCCCAAACATAATACTTAGCATCACTCTTAATTTTAGCAATCTGAGCACGTGATGCTAAGGGAGAGAAAATAGAAGCAACCAAATAATTCACAATGTGTGCAAACCAAGGAGTAGGGTGAGAAGAAGAAATCATTAACAAACTCTCATCAGGAAAGTCATCCTGGATGAGCAAAACATGAGCCTGATCCTCAGCTCTCTCAGTCCTGCCAAGGTGGTCTGCGACCAAGTTATGTGCTCCACTCTGGTCTTTAATCTGCAAGTCAAACTCCTGGAGTAGTAGCATCCACCTAATCAATCTAGGCTTTGACTCAGCCTTTTTCAACAGAAACTTCAGAGCTGCATGGTCAGTATACACAATAACAGGAGATCCAAGCAAATACGATCTAAACTTATCAAGGGCAAAAACAATTGCCAACAACTCTTTCTCAGTCGTGGTGTAGTTAGCTTGGGCAACATCCAAAGTGCGGGAAGCATAGTAGATCACTCTAGGCAGCTTGTCAATCTTCTGTGTTAGGACAGCACCCAATGCATAGTTAGACGCGTCACACATGAGCTCAGATGGGGCTGTCCAATTCGGTGCTTGAATGATCGAGGTGGTGGTCAAAGCTTCCTTCAGGCAATCAAACGCCTATTTGCATCTGTCATCAAAAGCAAAGCCAATATCCTTCTGCAGCAGTCTGGACAAGGGAAGCGCCTTCTTGCTGAAATCTTTGATGAAGCGCCTATAGAAACCTGCATGTCCAAGAAAAGATCGC
>NW_014543815.1:231285-243564 GCF_000741045.1 Vigna radiata var. radiata | reverse complement strand
CTCCAGAATTTCCCTATCCACCTCTTCAGTCTTTTTGCTGGGAAGTGCCCGTGAAGGGAATGGAAGAGGGATAGGTCGATCAACCAAAGGAGAAGGTGCGACAGCGGTGGTGGTGGAAGAGGAAGAAGGTCCACCTGAAGAAGAACCACCGGCTGGAGAAGAAGATCCACCCACCTCACATGCCCTACGTGGACCGTCATGGTCGTCCTCTCTAGGACAAGTGGCAGGCACAGGTGTAGGTGTAGAAGCGGGCTCAGGAGGCACAACAGTCTACTTCGTTGACCTGAGGGTAATGGCACTCACGTTCCTAGGATTCTGCATAGTCTGGGAGGGTAGCTTATCAGAATTTTGAGACTGTGTCTGGTTCATCTGAGTAGCCATCTGACCCATCTGGTTAGTGAGACTTTGTATAGAAGCTCTAGTCTTCTGCTGAAAATGCAGGTTTTGCATAGTCATCTGTCTCACTAACTCTTCCAATGAAGGTGCAGATGAAGTGGAAGGTTGGGCAGCTGGTTGGGCAGGTGTCTCTTGCTGCTGCCGTTGTTGCCTCTAGTGTTGTTGCATAGGTGGAGGCACATATCTGTTAGGTGCTCCAGCATTCTGGAAAGGTGGCGCCTGCTGCTGATGCTGTGGCGCATTGTTCCATCTAAGATTAGAGTGATTCCTCCACCCTGGTCAAGTCATGATTTGGCTGTTGTGGCTGCCTGTTGTTAAATATGTTAGCAGCATAAGCTTGAGGCTCATCAGAGGTAGCTGATGGCTGCAAAGTAGGACAAGCATCTGTGTAGTGGTCACGAGAAGTACAAACAGCACATAGTCGTGCAACAAATGTTGATGAAGCTGTAGGTTTCTGGCTGGTTGCCAACTCTGTCACTAACTTCGCAAGGGATCCAATCTTGTTTTCCAACTTGCTTTCAATAGTAGATAAAGACTGGGCAACAACATCATGTACGCCCCTCACTATAATGGAATCATTCCTGGTGCTAAACTGCTGGGAGTTGGACCTGACCTCAGCAGGTGTGGTGTCTCCAAGAGCTCCACCACTAGCAGCATCAAGCATACCCCTATCCATGTTGTTACCCTCATAGAAATATTGGATAAAGAGTTGTTCAGGTATCTGGTGGTGGTGACAGCTTGCACATAGTGTCTTGAATCTCTCCCAGTACTCATACAAGCTCTCTCCACCAAGCTGCCTAATCCCAGTGATGTCTTTCCTGATAGTTGTGGTCCGGGATGCTGGGAAAAATTTCTCCAAGAACAACCTCTTCAGATCATCCCAGCTGTTGATGGATCTAGGCGCCAAAGCGTACAACCAATCCTTTGCAACACCTTCCAGTGAATGAGGGAATGCCTTCAAGAAGATGTGCTCTTGAGGAACATCATGAGGTTTTTATCGTGGAACAGACAATGTGGAATTCCTTCAAATGCTTATGTGGACTCTCACCTGCAAGGCCATGAAACTTGGGCAACAAATGGATCAGTCCAGTCTTGAGAACAAATGGAACNTCCTCATNAGGATATTGGATGCACAAGCTTTCGATATCGAAATCAGGTGCAACCATCTCCCTAAAAGTCCTCTCACGAGGTGGAGGTTGTGCCATATTGTTCTCAGTGTGAAAAACAACAGAATCAGAATCAGAATCAAGTGCAGATGCAACAAATGCAGTGGATGCAGTATGCACAGAGTAATCAGCAGTGGGATGCACAGTATCTAATGGAACAAACTCAAAAACAGACTCTAAAGACAAATTTCTAGAATGCCTAACTAACCTATGAAACGTCCTATCAATTTCAGGATCAAAAGGTGGTATGAATCCAGGATTTCCTCTAGTCATGCACTAAATCACAACACCCTATAATCATGAAACAATAGCACAAAAATTCAAAACACAGAAAACAACACAAGACACAACAGAGACTATCACAACGCGTCAAAACACAGTCACAAGACACTCAAACACAGACAAAAGACTCAATACTGAACCGTTGGTCTCCGGCAACGGCGCCAAAATTTGATGGGTGTCGCTGCCCATACAAATTTGATTGCAATTTAGAATTGCAGTATAATGCTAGGGAATGACCCCTAGGTCGTCTCTCAAGGACCAACTGCTGTTCAGAGTCAAGTCTAACACGAAAAAGGGGGGGTTTTGAAAATTGTTTTTGCGAATACGAATAACTAAATTAAAACGAATGGACATTAAACTCAACTTTGTAAGTTAGAAAACATCAAGGTAAAATAAAGTGTTAATCCCAACATTTCAACAAACAATTATCTAAACACAAGTAAGACTATAAAATGCAACACTAAATTAGAGACATCAAAAGCTACTAATCCTACTATGCAAATTAATGCAAAATAAAGGGGTAATTAAACATGTTTTTTCATCCATCAATTATGTGACCAATATTCATCTACCAAATGAAATTAAAAGTGCAATTAGCTTGATAAAACCCGCTTGGGCCGTGAGCTCCTAGTCCACCAAGGCCTAACTTCAATTCTTGACTTTCTTCCTTAATGAACCATGCAAGATATGTTGACTCTTTGTCTCATATGCACCATACTTCAAGACAACAATCATATGCCTTCCAAATCATTCAAAACCGTCCCACCACTCCTTTCCATGCAGCAAAAACAAAACCACACACCAAGCCACACAAATTCACGTGAGCAATGCAATAGTTGGGTGCAAAGAATGCTTCTAAAAAGTCCACAAGTCAAAGGGGTGCTTTAATCTCTTCTTTCAAGATGCCACATGTACAAAGTCAAGGCAAGGGAAAACAATCAAAATAACCTCCCATCTCCAAAGCTAGTCACGACAATTTCAAGTGATAGCAAGACTGTCAACACCCAATTTCGTCCGGGTGACTGAATAACATGACTTGTTTTTAATTTTGTTTTGTTCTATTTTCCTATTTGATATTTGATTTAGTTTCCCTTATTATTATTTGATTTTGTTTCATTTTTCTATATTGTTTTTTCTTTAAAAAAAAAAGAAAAAGAAAAAAAAAGAAAAAAAAGAAGAAAAAAGTTTGTTGGCAGAGACATGTTTTGTAAGGGTGCATTGTGAGAAAAATGGTTACAGGGAATTGATTTTGGGAATCTCAGAGGCACCAGGCTTCAACCAATTTCATCCTCACTCTCACTAGGATCACCCAATAGACTGACGAGAGACACTCCTTTTCTCTCCATCACTCAACATACACTTGAAGGATTCATCACTCACACGACGCCTCATCACTCTCAATCAACACAAAACAGAAACCAATTCCTACCCATAAACAAGACCACGCCTCATCGCCCAGCACACACACGACATCTCTCTGCTTTGCCTTGAACCATTTTTACACAAGCATTTGTATCTTCCATTAGCACATCTCCTCCAAGGACTCACCACTAACTCCTGACCACATCTTAACCGTTTCCTCTGCTCTCCAATACCACGGGTTCCCAATTCATCACTCAACAGATTCATCATTGTTATCTCTGACCATTCTCCATGGCTTCCACCACCTGCCATCTCCTCCATAGTCTTGGAGGAGCACAACCATATTCTTAATCACAAACCATGCCTCTACCTGTCTGGCATCTCCAGTAACATCCTTTATCGGCCTCCCATCCTCTTCTCCATCTTCCACCATTATGTGCGCGAAAGAGAGAGATTCTCTCCTCATCTCCAGCAACATCTGCCATCTACTCCTCAACTAACTCAAAAAAATTCAGCTAATAAGAAATCAACTCCTTCATCTGCAGAACCTCAACCCAAACAGAGACCGGGAACCAATTTCCCCATCACCTCCTCCAAAACAGAGAAACTTTTACCTCCTTCTTCCATTTTCATCACCCAACAACATCATCTCTATACCTGCAAATCCAACAGAACAACCATAATCCTCACTCACTCTCACGACACTGTCATCAACAAAGCCCCAAATCTCACCATCTCCATTATGAATATATAATCAGAGCAGATTTAAGAGGGGAAAGGGTCGTGACAGGTGGCGGCATAGGTGATGCTTCCGACGATACCCATGAAGCTGTGGTGGTGCCAATCAGGTAAAACCACCGACACGGAGAAAAGAGTGTCTTTCTTGTTCTCTCATACAAAGATGCAAAGCAAGGGAGGAGAGGTTGGCGCGACTTCGAGGGAGGCCGTGGCGGCTGCGACGCGAGGAAGAAGGCCCGTCTCTGGTGTTTTTAGCAAACGGCAGCGTGGGGAAAAGAAAGAGCCTCATGCGAAGAGGAGAAGGGCATCTGCGCAGGCGACGTTTCCGGCAACACCCTTGGCGGACATGACGGAGGTGGGGTGGCGCCAGTCGGAGCTGCCGCGTGGAGAGGAGAAAGAGGAGAGATCCCTTGCAATGGCCGGCGAAAGGGGCAAAGCGTTCTCCCCAGCAGATGATGGCTCCAATGGCAAACGACGTCACCGGCGGCGCCCTAAAACGCAGTTCCCAGCGTTTGATTTTGGTGATGGAGATGGTGGCACGCTGCTATGGCAGGAACAGGCCTCCACGGTTTCTCTCTCGAAGGAGACCTCGGGTCTCTGAATGTTTGAACAAGAATGGGGGCAAAGCTGCAGAACCCCTAATTTCTGATTGGGATCAAAAGGGCTTTGGGCCTGGTTCTGGGCCGCTTTTCTTCTACCCGCCACCACTGGCACTCCAATTCGCACCCCCTGCAGACAAGGGAAGAAAAAGGCTTTAGGCCCATTGGCCCGCATTCTCTCTGCCTGCCGCCACCTCCGTTTCTCTATTCGCACCTCCATTCCCTTTCTGGCAATCAATAAAAAGGCTTTGGGCCTGGTCAGCAAAATATCCAGTGGTACCCCTAACATTCATAGTTGCACCCCTACCTTTGGTCATGGGCCAATGACTTTCATATTGCACTCCTGGTTTTGTCTTCTGCACTCCCTTTTTCTTATTGGGCCTATTGGACTGTATTATTTTTTTTTATTGTCTTTTTTTTATTTCTTTAGTTTTGGCATTTTTTTTATTATTATGTGTTGTTATATCTCTTTGCTAATAAAAATAAAAATATAAAAATCATAAAAAATAAAAATCAATTAAAAATATTTTGGAAAGATTTAAGCACACGTGCGACCGCTCGCGTAGGCCTTGTGCTGAAGATATTTTCCTTTCCTTTCTATAAATAAAATTAAAAAACATTATTTTAAGGGTTCTAGTGCATGTGTGATCGCACGCATCGTCCTTGTGTTAGAAAACCCTTTCCTTTCTAAATAAAATATTAAAATTTTTTTGAAAAGGTTTAAGTACACGTACGACCGCTCGCGTAGGCCTTGTGGTAAAAACCTTTTCTCTCTTTATATAAAAATACCAAAAAATATAAAATCTTCAAAAAAACTAAAAATATCTTCAAACAACAATCTTTCTGAAAGAACTACATAACCCTGATTTCTCATTTTGAATGAGAATACGTAGGAGCAAGGTCAATCCTTGTCGGGCCCAAAAAACTAAAAAATATTTTTGTTTCTTTATATCGTTGTTCTTGGGATAGTTAAACATTTTGCAAACCACATATTTATTCGCGCATTTAATTAAAGGTACTGCCTTCGGGCAGGCGTTGTAGGGTGCTAACACTTTCCCTACGCGTAACCGACTCCCGAACCCAATCTTTGATTTTCGTGGACCGTGTCTTCTCTTTATGGTTTTTTTTCATAGTTTTCCAGAATAAACTATGGTGGCGACTCCAAAACTTTTTCAAATTAGTTTTCTTGTTGGATCGTCGTCCCGTCGCGATTTTTTTGGTTGCGACAGATGGCGACTCCACTGGGGACTTATGAGAGTCAGGCCATTTAATTAGATGCGCGAATTCGATGTGGTTTTGCTTTGTGTTTTTCTTTCCCTTTTCTCTATCTATGCTTGATATTTGGAATAACTGCAATAACTGTTGAATATTGAACCCTAGGCTAGAAAACATGTTATATCTGCCTGGGAAAATTCTCTGGTTGTTTTGCAGGTGAGTGTTTGGGTGCATTGCATTCTCCCTTCACACACACACTTTGTGCATCTGTTGAGTGAGGCCCTATACCCGGGTCTGAGCGTAACTTAGAATTAGAGGAGTTGTGTAGTGGTGTCACTCTGGGATGTACTTCTTGTTTGGCTATCGTGAGAACTCCAGCTAGAGTCTGTTCTCTTCATTTGTGTCTCCTCATCTAGTTGATTACTAGACTGTTGTGGGGATGCTGTGAAGGGGGCCATAGCTCTAGTGACCTTTGATCCTTAGGCTCAGGGAACTATCCTGGTGAGATTGCATATACTCGACTTTAAATCTGAAGCGCTGAACCTTCTCTAGGGCATAAAGGGAGATGTGTGTATCCTTATAACCCTCACTTTTGCTTAATAAAATCAAGCACCTTGTACATATCACTGCATTCTTTCTTTGTTGCTCATGTTTTTATGGTTTTGTCAAAATTTTGTGAGTTCTAGTCAAGAAATTATAAAGTTGTGATTACGGTAAAAATGGAAATTAACATGGAATTTTGAGTCAGGGGTATTTGAGTTCAGACATTTTGAAGAAAAGCATACGCATTGAAGTCAAGGGGGGCAATATCAATCTCTTGAGGGATATGAAAAAGATGACCTTGAAAAATGCATTCAGGAATGGGTGGGAATTTGTTGCAACTGTCAGAGGTGGAGGTCCAGACAACAACAATTTTTGTTTTAGCCCAACACTATGACCCATTTCTTGTTGATGCCAACAATAGAAGAATTTGAGGAGACCTTAGATGTATTCCTCAAGGGAAGCACTTCTTACCACCTTGGGCAGTATATACCTGATTTGCAGATAGCAAGGATAATGAAAGTTCCCTCTATGAAGTTGGAGAGTGAATTCATACTTAAATGTACAACAAGGGACCTTCCTCAAGAATATCTATGGTGGTTCTTGCATTGATTGACCGAGGAGGAAAAGTGGAAAACACGTGAATGTACTAGTTCTCATCGACTATGGTGTCATGTTTTTTCCTAGTACAAGGGATTTTGTTGACTACGCCGCAATGAGTGCATTTACAGGATAAAATGTTTGCTTTGAGAGTCCAGTCTTGGTTGTCCTAACTGAAGTTTATGGGACTCTTAATCAGTGTCATGAGCTAAAGGTCGGGAAGATGTTATGTTGTTTACTAGTGTTCCCTATGTGGTTCATCTTTCGCATGAGTAGGGGTACTTTGAATGCCACATGTCCCGTGAGTGAACTATTGCAATGTGAATTAAAGATGAAAGGGGCAAATGAATGAACGCAACTCTATGCGAGCTCAGAAGAGGAAAGATTTAAATGGCATGTCTCTTGGCAGCAAATGTCATGTATCACACGCCGTTGCGAGAATTACCTTAATGTCCCCCTCATGGGTATTCGTTGTTGTGTATGTGTTAAAAAAAAACAACAAAAAAACAAAACAAAAAAAGAAAAAAAAAGGAAAAAAGAAAAAATAATTTGGGTATCCTGTGAGAGAGTCGTCAACACCTGCATCTCTTGCCACATTGGAGATTTTCTGAGGAAGAGACCTTTACTGAAATGCTTCATGCTAGGGATACTTGGGGCAACGTTGTTCGCTTGGAGAAATGCCCGAGATCATGGATTATGAGTGAAAGATTCCCTTAGCCAAATTGATCAAGAAAAGGGTTAAGACAATCAAGTTGCCATTCAAGTTAATTTCTCCTTACCCAAACTGCGAGAAATAAGTTCATAATGCTAAGCAACGGGTGAGAGCAGTAATGGCAAAATTGAAGGAGGAACGGCGTCGTCGAGCTAAAAAAGAAGGCATCAAAAAACTGGTGATTCAGAAGAAAGAGTATGTTGTTGAACAAAGGGCAAGCTACAGAGTTCGAAGAGAGGCCTAAGATCATGGGCCATTAACGAAAGATTTCCCTTAGCAAGATTGATCACAAAGAAGGTTAATACAGTCAAGTTGCCATCCAAGTTAATTTCTCCTGACCCAAATGGTGAAGAGTAATTTAATAACGTGTGAAAGCAGCATTGACCAAACTGAAAAAGGAAGGTTAGCATCATGCTAAAAAGGAGACATCAAGAATTGATAATTCAAATGAAGGAACATGTTCTTGAATAAGGGCGAATTGAAAAGTGAAGCCTCTCACAACTAGCTTCCCTTAACAATGAAGCCATTGAAAACGTTCCTAAATCATTAGCCGATGCTAAGTCTGCATTGCCGATATTTTAACCCGCTTAAGGGGATTGAAACATTCCTCAATTGCTACAAGAAATCAATGGGAGAAATGAAAATTTGAGGGTTAAGACCCCAGGGTAGTTGACCAAGATTTCATATGCCTCACATTTTGTGAACTTCTGAATGATGGGCAATCCTATTGACTCAGTCTTGTGTTAATTTCCAAATTATACCGGGGCAATCTTTTCATGGCTTTATAATTTCTGACTAGAGCATTTGAACTACATGGTCTTTTCTTTTTCATTTCATTTTTATTTTCTTTTTGTTTCATCTAATAAAAAAAATCCAAGATACCCTAAAGGACTCGAACCAGTTACCAAATCTTGGAGAACCAAGGAGAAGTTCAAGAAGGGATGAAAGTTGATATCCAACAATTGAAGGGGCAAATGAGCCAAGCCTTAGAGGCCCTGAATGCCTTACAGGGAACTGGAGATTCCTGTGCACCTCAGCCTCAAAACAAAGTTCAAGAAGCCTAAAATTTCCTTTACAAGGTCTTCCCCTAAATTACACTTCACCCTCAAGAGCGTACTTGGGACAAGTTCACACTCGAAGAAGATAACGAAGTTGAAGTGGAAAACAAGCTTGGGGCAAGCACTTTCATGGTCCCTAGGAAAATGCTTTAATCAAGTAT
Organism: Vigna radiata var. radiata; assembly: GCF_000741045.1. Classification (NCBI taxonomy): domain Eukaryota; kingdom Viridiplantae; phylum Streptophyta; class Magnoliopsida; order Fabales; family Fabaceae; genus Vigna; species Vigna radiata. Next base: position 234,735 of record NW_014543815.1, on the reverse strand, counting down.
TGTGAGCATGACGATGACAAGGCAATCTGAGTTGAAATATTCTTTCCCTATTTGCACACCAGTAGATGTTGAGGTTGACAGGGGCAAATTTGAAATGTTGAAAAAGGATGACAGCCATAGAAGGTGAATGAAGCGCTAAGTATGAAAATGTTGCAAGGCTTGCTTAGTCCCGAATCTGATGATACATTCAAAAGTTTAAATTTTCCAAAGGTGAGAAATATAGAGGGACCGCTTGTCTTATAAGCCATCTCATGGCGTATGACAAGAAAACGACTGTGTGTGCATATGATGAAAAGTTACTAATTCATTTCTTCCAAGGTAGATTGGCCGGTATGCCACTAAACTGAAGCTATCATCTTGAACATTCGTGCATCCAATCTTGGGAGGATCTGGTGGATACTTTCTTGAGGCAGTGTAAATATAACATGGATGTGGCACCCAATAGATTACAACTGTAGAGCTTTGTGGAGGAGTCTGAATCATTCAAAAAGTATTCCCAAAGGCGAAAAGAATGTTGCTCAAGGAAAGTCTCTTATGAGTGATAATGAAATGGTTGACACATTCCTAAATACTCTGCGATCACCCTTCTATGAGATCATGATGAGCAGTGTTCCTCAAACTTTGTAGACCTGAGGATACTTGAAGAAAGAATTGAAGTTAATGTGAGGATTGGAAAGATCGCGCAAAGTCATATCATGACAACAAATATGAACAGGTCGGGTTTAAGCTTGCGAAGAGAAGAAAGCAAAGAGTTTAATCACCTCCTATCGCTCAAATCTCGTTGGCCTACCCTTCACTTGAAACAATTGCAAGACAAATGGGATATTTGATTCAAACTCAACTTCTCACTAAGCCGTTGGGCAGGAAAATGTTTGATCAAGAGAAAAGGCTGCGAGCTTCACTCCTATACATATGACTTAAGCAACGTTGCTTCCAAGTCTGCTTCAAAAAGGTCTTGTCTCTAATTGTTACATGAAGCCTTAAGACCCTCAATACTTCAAGACTCACGATACGAAAGGTATTCACCATGAAGGGGCTATTGATCATTACACCAAAAGTGTCTGTTGTCAAGCGCAAAGACAAGTTTTGATCGATTCAGAATTATTAAAGTGTAAAGAAAGTCAACCCTACACTAAGGCAAGGCTTGAGAATGTCTCTACAGATGCTATGAAACAATGATGCGGGCTCTAGAAACGCATAAGAAAACATAAGTCATCNTACAAGTGAATTTGATGTTGTGAAGTATCTTGCCAAGAGATCTGTGTTCATTGATATCGCGCCGTCATCCATGACTTTAAATGCGAACTTTCTCTACAGGGTTTCTCCAAGTAGGGCTGGAAATCGAGTTCTGAAAGGGTATTGTGAAAAAATAAGTGAAAAAATGATGGCGATCTTGAGTCATTCTTCTTTCTTGCAAATCTTCAAACTCTTGTTTTTGGAAAATAGCAAAAAAAAAAATGATATAAAAAATGGCAATAAGAACAAAAGTTATAGTGTCAGACTTTTCCGAGGTCAAATGTTAAATCAAAAATAACAATTTTGACGCTTCTCTCAAGACGTTTGTACACATGCTGCTTGAAAATCTCCACCCATCACTTTTCCCAAAATAAAGGATTTCCCCGCAACAAACATCGCCGCTGCCCTCAATAACAAAGTAAACCTTTTCATTAGGGTAGATTGGCCTGACCAAAAGTTTTCTCACTTGCGCTAGTAGGGTGATCTCTGAATCCCATAGGACAAATTGAAAAAATTGAAAAAAGAAAGACAAAGTAATATAAAAAAAAGCAAAAGAATAAGCCCACTAGATTGAAAACCCGAAAGGGCAGTCTAGAAGGAAAAAAGGAAGAAACAAAAAGAAAAAACGATTCATGTTGAGGTCATCCAGTCGTAAAATTAATCTTTTGAAAATAAAGCAATCAGAGTTCAAAATGATGTGTGGCCTTCTTGTTTTTACCTAAAAAAAAAATAAAAAAATAAAAATATCCATTGTTACCCTATTTGAGTCAAAAATAAATTCTTTTTTCAAAATCATCCCCAAGCAAGGGTTGTCATCAGGTAGGAGTCAACTCATGATGCAAATAAGAGCACTCAATGATTAAACGAAGAGAATTCATCAAGAAGAATGAACAAAAAAAAAACAAAAACAAAAACAAAAACAAACAAACAAACGAAAAGAACAAAAAAATCACAAAGTGATGTTGAGCAAAGGAATGAAAAACGTAGTTCAAGAAAAAAAAAACAAAGTGCTGAAAAAGTCAAATAGCTGATGCAATACTTAGATGATAACCCTTGTTTCAAAAAATAATAACCAACAAACATTCATTTGGGCCTTAATGTCCTCTTTTTCAATACCTTTTAGCCCTTAGCCACGTTACAAGCTAAATAAAGTCCACGCAGATTGAATAATGATTGCTCAAATTTTCATAAAGCTTAATTTTGCGATAAGGAGAAATGACTTTCAATGTGTCGAAAAAAGAGTTGAAAAAAGAAGAAGAAGAAAAATAATGTCTCGGGAAGAGGAGGTCACCCTGCCATTTAATCAGAAGCGTGCAAAAAAAAAGAACAATTGGGGCCACCCTTTTAGCCGATCTTGTACATGTCCACTACCTCTTCCAAATAGAACCCCTTTCAAAAAAAAAAACTAGGGCAACTTCGTGAACCTCACACGAGTTTTTTTCATCAACCCATACACAATAAAGTTTGGGATAGCCGTGTGAGTCTAACACTAACTTTTCATCAATCCATAATCCCAAGACCGGGGCAACTTTGCGAGTCTCACTTGATTTTCTCACCCTAATGTTCATGGATCCAAACCCCAACTCATTTTCCTAAACACAAAACCGGGGCAAAGTTTTTGATATACTGTGTTTCGTCTTGACACTCACATATTACGTCTCCTTTGAGGATTGAAGTACCCATGTGTTGGTCCCAGTCTTCCAAACCATTCCAAATGACTCGCATTCTCTTCAAAATCATCGTTTTGCCAATAAATTCAAGCATGTGTGCACTGATGTCAAGAAAGAAAAAGTCAAACATATAATCATATCTAGCATTAGACCTTGGATGTATGACATTACTCAGATTTCACAAAATCTTGAAAATAAAGACATGATTGCAAGTAAGATGACTGACTCAAGCAAAAAGAAATGCAAAATAAAGCAAATGTTTTTCATCAATTCATCAGAAAGAAAATCTTTCAGATCGAAACCCTCTTCATTCATATGAATGGTGGTCGAATCCTTCTTCAAAAAATAAAAAATGACATTCAAATGTTCTTTTTCAAATGATTTTGTTTCTTGCCGATCATGTCTTTCTCTCATATTAGGGTTTTGACACAACCTGATCCTGCATCAAAATTTTGACACTTTGTCATGAAGGGTTTCAACTCCTTGTTGCTTTTCAGAAATCAAGTTTTTGTCGAAAATCACAAAAAATACAAATTTCAAATTT
>NW_014543815.1:229210-231150 GCF_000741045.1 Vigna radiata var. radiata | reverse complement strand
GGCAATTTCAAATTTCATAAGCCCAGTTTCATCTGTCAATTTCAAAATTTCAAAAGCCCAGTTTCATCTGGCCATTTCAAAATTTCATAAGCCCAGTTTCATCTGGCAATTTCAAATTTCATAAGCCCAGTTTCATCTGGCCATTTCAAAATTTCATAAGCCCAGTTTCATCTGGCCATTTCAAAATTTCATAAGCCCAGTTTCATCTGGCCATTTCAAAATTTCAAAAGCCCAGTTTTGTCTAGCACCCAAAGCCCAGCTCGCCTGGCACCCCAAGCTCAAGTTTTTCTTCTGTTATCGACCCCTCTGCGTGGCAATGGTCAGATTTAAATTTCTGTTATGTGAGTTTGGCCCTCTGTGAGGCAATGGTCAAATCCAGAATTTAGTTTTCTGTTATCGACCCTCTGTGTGGCAATGGTCAGATTTAAATTTCTGTTCTGTGAGTTTGGCCCTCTGCGTGGCAATGGTCAGATTTAAATTTCTGTTCTAAGAGTTTGGCCCTCTGTGAGGCAATAGTCAAATCCAGGTTTTAGTTTTCTGTTATCGACCCTCTGCGTGGCAATGGTCAGATTTAAATTTCTGTTCTGCGAGTTTGGCCCTCTGCGAGGCAATGGTCAAATCCAGGTTTTAGTTTTCTGTTATCGACCCTCTGCGTGGGAATGGTCAGATTTAAATTTTTGTTCTGTGAGTTTGGCCCTCTGCGAGGCAATGGTCAAATCCAGGTTTTAATTTTCTGTTATCGGCCCTCTGCGTGGCAATGGTCGGATTTAAATTTCTGTTCTGTGAGTTTGGCCCTCTGCGAGGCAATGGTCAAATCCAGGTTTTAGTTTTCTGTTATTGGCCCTCTGCTTGGCATTGGTCTTTTGGCATCGCGACTTGAATCATTTTTGTTCGCCTTCTTTCATAATTGAAACCCAGACGAAATTAGTGTTTCTATCTTTCCTTAATTTTTACTCAGATAATACGAAAATATCATATTTTCATATTATCGAGTAAAATCTATGTAAAGAGGGGCAGCTGTCAACACCCAATTTCGTCCGGGTGACTGAATAACATGACTTGTTTTTAATTTTGTTTTTATTTTTGTTTTGTTCTATTTTCCTATTTGATATTTGATTTAGTTTCCCTTATTATTATTTGATTTTGTTTCATTAATATTCCTTCCTATGGAAAATGTCCCCTTCATGTGCATGGCCAAATGAGGTAAAGAATTAAATGAAGCATTCTCTCTCCTTGCACCACTCTTTTTGGTTTTTCTTCAACAAGAAACATTCATTGTTCCTTCCATTCTCCATTACCGAGAACACACACAAAGAAACCCAAGTTTCAAATGCAAATCAACACAAGCATAGCAAAACCAAGTTCTACCTTCATAAATCCAACTTCATCTTTCTTCAACTTTTTTGACCAAAACAAAACCAAACCTCTAGCTTCCCTAGCATTACCGTCCAGCCACCACCATCAATCACAAAGTCCAGCTCAAAATATGCTTCCAAACATCAAAAACAAAATGCTAGAAGAAAAATTGGTTCAAGAATCCAATACCCATGTACCAACTTAAGCCTTTTTCACTACCAGACTTGACAACAACTCCATTTTCATCCTCCAAACCAAGAAACTCAAGATAAATTCGAATTCACTGCAGCAAAATGATGAGAAAAACAAGTTGAACAATGGGTCTCCCTTCCATCAATGAAACCACCATGAAAAAGCAAAGAAGAAGCTCCAAACTCAAGCATACAACCTTCAAAACGAAAATCTAAAGAGAGAAATGGTAGAGTTTCATTCCATCAAACAAGAACAAGAATTGTTGCAAGCAATAGAAGAAGAAAAACATGTTCTTGTTCATTCATGGTAGAAAACCGAAAATGGCACACCAAGGCTCCAAGAGAGAGTTCATACAAGGCAAAGCTAAAGCAAAAGTGTGGAATGAGTGAGTT
>NW_014543815.1:211777-224590 GCF_000741045.1 Vigna radiata var. radiata | reverse complement strand
CCATCCCTAATGCTCCAATTGATGTTTCCCAAAAGTTCCCTGCAACCAAAATACACTTAATCAGCTCAGAAAACCCAAATTAGCACAATTACAAATTTCCGACCAAATTAAGCAGAATTCGGAAAACGGGGAAATAACAGACAATTAAACACAATTCCCTGGTTTATTTAAGTGCAATAAACTAAATATAGTTCAAGAAATAACCACTCATCAATCACTCTGACAAATTCAAAAATAGAGTCGTTGGAGCATCTCATAATGGCTATAAACGGCCATAAACGACTAGTTTTTCCATTTTTCTTAATAAAATAGGGTCCTATAATTGATTATTAAACACTTCTTTGCACCCAGAAACTACTGAAATCAAATCTAGAGCCAAAATTCTCTTCATTTCTCTTCTCTTTCTCAAAGTTTCTATACCTCAAGTCTTCTCCATGGCTGATTCAAGAAGACATCGCCGAAGAGCTGCTGGGGCATCCTCTTCCTCTCAACCACGTCCTGCAACCATTGACGGGTGGATTTCCGATCAAGGAAAACATGCGGACTATGTTAATTCTTGGCAAGAAAGAAGAATCATGGCGGTAAAGTATATTCACCTTGATTTTTTCCGTTTCTATGGATTTCAATTTCCAGATCTGTTTGCTGGTCAAGGACTTACAAATCTGGTGGAACAAAAAGGTTGTATTTATCCTGATCTCATAAGAGTCTTCTATTTCAACTTGAGATATCGAGATGGGATTATATCCACCAAAGTTAAGGGTGTTCGCATAATCTTAGATGATGATGTATGGACCAATGTTGCCCAACTTACCATCTGGGAAGATGCTGTAAAAGTCCATCTAGGACTTGAAAATTTCAATAGGTTGATGACCTTCCAATCCTTCTTGCGTCATCCTGAACGGCAGACAAACCAAAGGCAATTGCTAGTTGGGGGCTTCAAGGTTGAAGAACAAATGATTCACTACTTAATTGTCTGGATACTATGTCCTAGAGCAACCAATCATGCTCAATGCTCGGAGCAGGATCTACTTCTTCTGTATGGGATTCTAAATCATATACACATCGACTGGCCTGCTCTTATTGCTGACACAACGGTAAAGGCTAAAAAATCCCATTGCTGTCAATTTCCATATGCTCTTCTTATCTCTAGGATTTTGGAGTACAAAGGCGTAAATGTTGAAGGATAACTTGTCCAAGCCATTCAAGCTGTTGGCTCGGAAATTGGAGATACTACCTTTTGTCAGATGAGATTCATTACTAGAGGCAGAGTTCTCATTCACAAAGATGATGACCACCCTGATGAAGATGAAAATGAAGATGATGACATCGATACTCATATTGCAGAACCAGTTAGTGTTGCTGCTCCTTTTGATGCTGGTCCATCTACCATGCCCTCATCCTCCTCACTCTCTATGGAAGAACATTTTGCTAGATTATCTAAGCAATTAGAGGATATGAGTCTAGCACAAAGAACACACTTTGAGGAGATTTATGAGTGGCAACAATCTATTGATGAGTATATGGTTGATCAATTTCTTGATCTTGATGTTCGCCTATCCAACATCGAGAATCATCTTAACCTTCAACCTCCTGAGAGATCTCCTAGTCCTGAGTTTTAGATGTAGTTTCTATGTTACCATGATTGCTATTCCATCTATGTTATAATTCTATCGTTTATATTTCCTCTTATGATGTAATTCTTTTTTTCATCAATAAAATGCTCTCTTGATTATATGCATACTTTGTTTAATTGAGGGGGAGATCATATTTAGGGGGAGCTCTTTACATTAATCTTTTTGCTTATGATCAAAAAGGGGGAGAAGAATAATATAAGGGGAGAAGTATAAATTGATACAGGTATTGCTAACTATGTTGTTGTTTGTTAGCTTGTATATTTTGCAGGATAACCAAAGTTGCTTTTAAAATTATATTTTTTGATCATCATCAAAAAGGGGGAGATTGTTACCAATAAGGAATATTGGTAAATCTTGAAGACATTTGTTTTGATGATGCAGCAAAAAGCCTTAAGTTAAAGAAGAATCTAAAATTATTTAAAAGCAATTTGTAGAAATTAAATGTAGTAGGAAAGTCTTATAAACTTTGTAAAATCTACATTTTTAACTGAAATAATCGATTATCAAGAAGCAATAATCGATTATCACAAGTCATTCAGCAATAATCGATTATCAGCTCATATAATCGATTATCACTTTATATAATCGATTATCACTTTTTGAAAAACCTGTAACGGACTTGAATAATCGATTATCACTTACAATAATCGATTATTCGTGGTAGTTGGGACCTGACTTTTGACATTCAGAGCAGATGGCTATATATTGGGTTCCTGTAAAATTCAGAAGTAACGTTTTGAACTGAGGCTTAGTAGAATACTGTTTGACATAGGAAGTTCTCATAAGGTTGTTCAAGGTTCCCTTGCTTGGTCTCGTGAATGGGAGAGGCTCGTGTTTTGTGTCACGATAGTCGGAGTAAACTCTCTTCGAGTTAGCAAGGTGCTCTGCCTGGTCTCGTGAATAGGAAGAGCTCGCGAATCGTTGGTCGATTTCTGGAGCGGTTCTCTTCGAGTTGGCAGAGTGTTTTTCTTCCGGTTCGTTCGTCGAAGGAAGGTTCAATCTTACTAATTATTCATTACTGTTGTAATCTGTAAAAATCCTTTTCATAGTGAAACTGTTAATCACTTTTTATAGTGATTAACGACTGGACGTAGATTCTTCTGAATCGAACCAGTATAAAATTACTTGTGTGACTTTTCTATTCCCTATACTGTTCACTGTTTACGCATATGAACTGTTCGATAAGTTTTCTGAAAGAAGATTAATTTTGAAAAAGAGAACCAATTTATTTTAAAAGTGATTGAACACGCTTTCCGCTTACTCTAAGTTTTATTCCGCTGCGTTATACTCTTCAAACCATACCCCGCTGGTACCAACACATGTCACAAAACAAAATTGCCTTTCATCTATTATAATCAACATTCTTACATACAAATGCCATCACAAGGACTTTTCAAGGATTATAATGAGGTTGGGCTAACAAGAAAAATTGGTTTTTCTAGATCACAAAATCCTTGAGTTAAGAGAGTTATTTAACATCCATAGTTCAAGCACCAACTCTCTTTCAACCAATCTCACTCATTCCCAATTTTTCCCTTTTTCTTTTACTTTTGCATTGAGCTTAGCGTTCATGCTTTTCTTTTCTTATTTTTGATATCTTTTCTCATGCTTTTTCTTTCAACACATTAGCTCAATGCTTTTCTTTTGCCTTTCTATTCTCCCAACAACCCCAAACTTGAACCTTTATCAATACCCTTCAATTATTCTCAACTCAACTCAAGGTAAAGATTTTTCTTAAAAAGGTTTTCATAGTGTTTCAGGCTTAGGTTCAAAAAGGGTAGAACACATTGTTCTTTTTACTTTGGGTGAAAATTTGGCTAAGTAAGGGCTTTCAAAACTGGCCTTGATCATATGACACAAACATGTAATTCAATCAATCATAAAGATTCAGGAAAAATCATTCATGCTCTCAAATGAATAGAAAATATATCAATCAAGAACTTTGGAGCCCATGACCTCACACAACTATGCTCACTCAACAGCTCAAATACCAATCATACATCCTGCTTAGCATCATAACCACAATCATAACTCATCATGCATCTGTTCACAGGACTTGTGAACAATTCACCTATATAAAAGCATGTAAAGCAATCTCCATAATCATCCACATCAAACATCATCAAGCACACTCATCATGTAATCAACAAGTCAAACCATCATCAGATAAGGTGTTCAAGCAAGTACCATAAATCCTACACTCCTCAACAGAATTCAACCTATTCTAAAAATTCAAATTACAAATGAAAAAGAAAAATAAAACCCTGGGTTGCCTCCCAATAAGCGCTTGTTTAACGTCACAAGCTTGACCCAATACCTTATGGATCCACCAATTTCATCACCGTAGAAAGCTGCTCCACTTCTCCTCCAAGGTAATGCTTAAGTCTTTGACCATTCACCACCCAACTCTCTTGCGAATCACTCTCATCTGGATTCACCAATTCAACTACTCCATGAGGATGTACATGCTTTATTGCAAAAGGCCTTGACCATTTTGACTTCAGCTTTCAAGGAAATAACTTTAACCTTGAATTGAATAATAACACCTGTTGTCCAGGGCTGAAAGCTCTCTTTATCAACTTCCTGTCATGAGAAAATTTTACCTTTTCCTTATAACTCCTAGATGAGTCATATGCATGTAACCGCATCTCTTCAACCTTCAACAGGTGACTTCTACATTTGATTCGAGTTTCATGAGGATCAAAGTTTTAAAATTTCAAAGCCCACAAAGCTTTATGCTCCATCTCCACTGGCAAGTGACAGGCTTTCCCATACACCAACTGAAAATGTGGCAGGCCCATAAAAGTCTTCATAGCCGTCCTGTATGCCCAAAGAGCATCATCTAGCTTATGCGACCAATCTTTTCTTGAGACAACAACTGTCTTTTCTAAAATTCTCTTTATCTCCCTATTAGAAACTTCAGCTTGACCATTTGTTTGTGGATGATAAGGGGTTGTCACTTTATGTCTCACCCCATAATGTTTAAGTACCTTTGCAAGCTGAAGATTACAAAAATGAGACCCCCTATCACTGATGAGTACCCTAGGAGTTCCAAAACGTGAAAAGATATGCCTTTTTAAAAATTTTATCACAGTATTGGCATCATTCTTAGGATAGGCTAAGGCTTCAACCCATTTGCTCACATAATCAACCGCCACCAATATATATTCATTATTAAAAGATGGTGGAAAAGGTCCAACAAAATCAATACCCCAACAATCAAAGATTTCTACTTCTAGAATTCCTTGCAATGGCATCTCATGTCGTCTTGAAATAGCCCCCGTCCTTTGACACTTGTCACAATTTTTGGCATGATTATGGGCATCTTTAAACAACGTATGCCAATAAAACCCTGACTGAAGAATTTTTGCAGCAGTTCGTTCTCCATTATAATGGCCTCCATAAGGTGAATTATGGCAATGCCAAAGAATTCCTTATGCTTTTTCTTTCGTTACATATCTTCTCAAGAGATTATCAGCTCCAATCTTGAATAAATACGGATGGTCCCATATGAACTACTTAGCATCATGTAAAAACTTCTTCTTCTGTTGCCGATTCAATTCTTCTAGAATAATGACAATGGTAATTCTTACCATTATCTATGGTGCAATTTTCTTACCAAATTAACTCTCGTGAAGCTTGAAACACGCTTAATCCTATCTCTAATCTAACTTTGTGAATAAATTCAGCTTAAGTTACACACATTTGTTTTCATCACTAATTCCTCAACTTTTGTAGGAACTTTGTGTGATTTGGAAGGACATGCAAACTATCAAGAGTGGAGAGCTAAGGAAGAGCCGAAAAATAAAGTTTTGAAGAAGTTTTTTTGCAAAAGTGGTGCCTGGACACCCCAGAGGGCGTTGGGCGCCCTTCAACTCGCTGTTTTCAGCCAATTCTCCACGCCCAAGCGCCCAACGCCCTTCAGCTCGCACTTTTTCCCAGTTTCTGGCGCCTGGGCGCCCCGAGAGGGCGCTGAATGCCCTTTGATTCACTGTTGGAGCTTAAATGATGGCGCCTGGGCGCCCCAGAAAAGGGCGTTGGGAGCGACTTTTTGTTGACTTGGCACCCTAGACCTATAAAAGGTACACATTCTTCGAGGGTGGTATCTTCTTGGCGGCTGAAGCTCAGAAACACGATTTTGGACCTCTTGGAGCTAGTTTTAGGCTGTGGGAACTCTCCCTTCTTCCTCCTTGGGTCTCCATATACTCCATTTTCTTCCATTGTAAGCTCAAGCTCTCCAAGAGCTAAGTTCTTTTTGTTGGGGAATGATGTGAACTATACAACCCACTTGTAAATGCACTTGTTTTAAATGAAAATATGCTTATTTCATTACTTGCTAGTGTTTATTTCTTTGCTTAAAGATTTTTATGACTTGATCAACCATAGCATGATGTTAGCGTTTGCTTAATATTGGGAAATGTTGTGTGAACCTTGAAATGGACTAAACAGCTAAGGGAAATAGTGTCTAGGGATAGAGCTAGGACCTTTGGTTGTCTTAAACTTCTTTTCTTAATGCGGGTGAGCTTGGTAGGTTGCCAAGAGATTGGGATTTTAACAAGTGAACCTAGGCTTTCTCACCAAGGGATTGAGTTTAAGTAACTTAGCAAGTTGACAAGAGCAAGTTAATGAAGAAGTGTAGTCTAATGCATTTGCATAGGATTGTATTAGTTGAAATCATTCTCCAACATATCCATTCCATATCATCTTAAATGATTCCATTTTCTAGAGTTTTAACCCCAAGAAGGTCACTTTACCATTTATGCATTATGTTTAATATCATTGCACAAATTCATACTAAAGCGAACCATTCTTTGGGTTAAATTAGTTAGTAATTATACGATAGTAAAGTATTAACCGAGTCTCTTGGGAAACGATATCCGGTCGTACCAGTTTTACTACTTGAACGATTTGGTGCACTTGCCAAAGTCTTAACAAATAACAGCTGCAGCTTTAAAGTTGGCCATATCAGCAAACCATGGCCTCTGCTGAATATACAAAAGAGTTTCGTCTGAAAAAGACCATTTCCTTCTTCTTGCTTGTAACTTCTTTGTTAATTAGTCGAGATAAATGATTAGCAATTAAATTCTCACTTCCCTTTTTATCACGAATCTCTACATCAAACTCTTGTAACAGAAGCACCCATGTAATTAACCGTGGCTTTGAATCTGGCTTTGTCAACAAATACTTTATGGCCGTATGATTGATGAGTCGATATTTTATTGATTTCACTTAGTTTATTGTGCTAAAATTAATCATAGAATTGTGCTTAATTTTTCGGTATTTTCCCGTTTTTCCTAATTATGCTTAATTTGACCGAAAATTCTAATTTTAATTAATTTGAATTTTCTGAGCTAATTATTTGCCTTATTATTTTCAGGGAAAATTTTGGAAACACAATTTGGGACATTTGGAGGACACCAAAAAAATTCAAGACTCTTATATTAGACATTTTAAATTTTAGTTGTCTTGTAATTTAACTGTTTAAACTTTTTAGAAAAACTTTTGCACATTAGGCCATTGTTGGCAAAAATATGAGGGCCCAAAATTGTAGGACACTTGGCACCCTAGGGTTTTATCTTTTTAGGGTGAACCCCAGCCCAATTTTAGGACACATGATCCAAGGGAGATATCAAGCTGCACCCGTCACTTACCATTCATTTTTTTTTGCTGGAACGTTGTTTTAAAGAAAAGGAGGATGGAGACAGTGCTCTAGAAGCTAGCAGCTGCAGACACACTGGATATTTTTTTGGAGGCACACGGATGTCCATGGAAGGTTACGGTTGAAAGAGAGCATCCAAGTATGGCATGACCTGCTAGAAGAGGCACATTTAATTGCTTTGCTGCAGTAGGCATTGATTCTTTTTTTTTAAGATGGGAGGTGATATGGTATTTTGTTTCCTTTAAATGAAGTAACTCTCGATGGCTGATTCTCATTTCTTTTCTTCTAGAAAGCAAGAGTTTTATCTTATTTTATTTTGGAGAGGCTCACGTGGTTTTTCATGATGGAATGAAACAAGCTTTTTATTCTTTTCTTTTAATCACACGGTGTTTGAAAGCTGGAATGAAGGCACGGTCATTGCTCATGAGTGGATGCATTTTGTGAGGGTAGCTAAGTGTCATGTCTAGTAGGTTTCTAATTTCTTTCTTGGCTTTGCTTGGTCCAACAAATGCCATCACATTATCCTGCAATGGGAGCTAAAATGGGGTTTAGTTTTTCTTCTAGGTTTGAATAAAAGGAAAAAGGGTTTTATAATTTCTTTTGTCTAAAGCTTCATTAATGGTGCAGTACGGTAACACTATGGTCTTGGGATGGGATTTGGTTTCAATCAGCTCATTCAATTTTATTTTATTTATTAGCAAGCACATGAAGCATGGCTGATACGGTTTTGATGATGGCAGGAGAGAGTTTTATGGAATTGTTTTTTTTTTTGTGGTTTTAAGAATGTGCTGCAGCTTTGGATGGAGTGTCACGGCTGTTGTGGGAAGTTGAACACTAGGATGGCAATTTTTTTTATTCTCTCATTTAGAAACCATGTGGTGGGTGCGGTAATATAGTCTACATAGGATTTTCGTTTTTTTATTATTGGAAGCTTGAACCGAGTAGTGGTGTGGCGGCATGGATGGAAAACTCTTGTTTTCAATTCTTTTCTTTGAGAGAACTTACGGTGATGTGCTGGAAAGGAGAGTCTAAAGTTATTTTATTTTAATGCTTAGATCTTGAAGGAATTATGCATTCTACATGGTGAATTCATTTAATGTTTCGAAGTAATTTCAAAGATTAATCATTTTGTGTTTTTCAACGTTTATTATTGTGACTTTCTTTGCAAGTTGAGTTCATCTTATTGTTGTCCACACATGTTTCTCTTTCTTGTATTGCTTCCGTGATGAATTTTTAGATTGGTTAGAATTTATAGCATTTTATTATAATCTACATTGCATATGCCATCTTTTAATTTAAGTGTTGCATTTTAGTTGCATTTAATTATGTCTTGATATTTGTCTCTTATAGTGTTAGGTTTAGGATCGTCTTTCACTTTAATGTTGTTTAGTCTATTGGGTAGTGATAATTTAATTGTCAGTTTGTGCTAGTGTTTTGATTTTACTTCATCTGCATTCACCACAAACCTTTCACAAAACCCCCCACTTCGTGTTATACCTGATTCTCGAACCACATTTGGTCCTTGAGAGACGACCTAGGAGTCACTTCCTAGCTATACTGCATTCTCATATGCAATCAAATTTGTATGGGCCTCGACAACCCATCAATGATCAGTGTAGATAATCACTTTAGATCCAATGAGATAAGATCTAAACTTCATTCCTAAAGTGAAACATGTGGCCACTACCTATGGAAAAACTCTCCATTCCTAAAGTGAAACATGACCACTAAATAGGAGGAAAACTCTCCAATAGGAAGCTTCCACATGTCTAGGACGAAATTATCCTCCCTTGTTCTCCAAGCTTAGCCAAAATGTTGACCCTTTGGTCAACACACCCATTTTGGAGGTCCAANCATAGTCAACTTTGGGCCTTGACCCTTTGTTGACTTGTTTGGTCAAAATCCTATTCTACTTGGCCCAAAATACAAGGCCCAATTGAAATCCTACACTACTAGGCCCATAATACCAAGCCCAAATAAAATCTAGACTACTTGGCCCAAAATACAAAGCCCAAATAAAATCTAGACTACTTGGCCCAAAATACAAGNCCCNAAATTATTCTTACTCTACTAAATCTTCATGATGACTTAAGATGGCCTAAGAGAAAGAGTATAGGTCCATCTTCCATAGATGTCTCCAACTCTTTATGAATGTGCTAGGTCATGACAAGGGGTATGCCATCATTCCCTCCCTCTTGAAAAGGATTTGTCCTCTAATCTTCTTGTTCTTTTATGACAAAAACCTTTTTCTTATTATTGGTTATTTTGAGTATCTTTCCACCAGGATCAAAGATCCATATGCAAGTGTCATCAAACTCAAAACCAATAATCTTATGAGCCACAAACAACATATATCTATATGAATGATTTAAATAAGACCTTATGCTAATTTTAAAACAATTTACTTGAAAGCTTTGAAGGTCTACTCCACAAAATTGTTTGTGTTTATTTTGAGTTAATTGTATCCTAAGAGGTAACATCAACTCAAAGTTTGATTTGGAAAAATTTGAGGATTTAAAAATAGTGGGAGGTGAAAAAGAAGTTGAAATTTAAAAAGTAAAAAATGGAGTTATGAAAGATGGTTGGATGTATTGAGAAAAGTTTAAGGATTGGAAAACTCCCCTCATCATCTTAGTCTCAAGCTTAATTGTGGGAGTGGTAGGATGCTTTAGTAACTCTTCCTCTTCTTTTATCTCAACCTCTTCTTTTTCTCTCTTTTCTTTCTCATTCCATTCTTTTATCTTTTTCTCTTCATACTCTCTTTTTCTTTCCCCCTCCTTTTTCTCTCTTCTTACTTGCTCCTCTCTCTCTTTGTTCTTTCTCTCTTTTGTCATGCTCCTCTTTCTCCATTTGTTCTTTCTTCCTTCTTTTGTCTTCCTCTCTTCTTCTTTTTATCTTCCTTAAATCCTTTTGAACTTTTTCTTGTTTTTCATTAAGAATACTAAGCTCTTCTTCCAACTTAGCAAGATACTCTTCTCTTTCAATTCTTTCTTTTTCTTTGAGAAGGGTTTCTTGCCTTTGCCAAATTTTAAGTGACTTTAGCTCTTTTGCTAAATTTTTCAAAGTGGGTTTTACATCCTCACAAGAGTCACTTCCAATTTCAAAGGAATTAGTCTTATACATCCTTAACGGTTTTCAAAAAGAGGCAATGCAACAAACAAAATACTTAAATTTCAAAAAAAGTTCCTTAAGAGACTTAAGGAGGCAAAAGACACCTAAGTTCACTTCTAGGAAAGGGAGGTGAATCACAATGGATTGCTTAAATACCAAGCCTTTCCTAGCCAAAGTTTACCTTAGGCACTCTTGAACCAAATTTCTCAAAGGGAACTAAAGTTGAAATTAAAGTTGACACACACTCAGCTATCACAATTAAAGAAAGCAAATAAACTAGCTATGCGGCCTAATGATTAAGTTAGAAGAACTTTGGTTCCTCCAACCAACCAACTAAAAACGAAATTTACTAAGAAATAAAGGTTCTTGTTAGGAGATGGGATTGAGCACCAAAGACTCCCCCAAGACACCTAACAAGGCCATGAGTTACAAGAGAAGAAAAAGAAGAAAGATTACAAAGCCAACAATTACAACCAAATCAAAGCTATCTCCCAAGGTGTTTCTCTCCTTTCTTTTTGGCTACCACTCTAGACTTCAAGCTCCCTTTGGGTCTCCACCACCTAGAAGGCTACCTCTATGTACACAATCCCTAGGACATGTGTCCTAAAATTGGGGTGGGTTCATCCTAAAAAAATAAAACCCTAGGGTGCCAAGTGTCTTACAATTTTGGGCCCTCATATTTTTTAACAATAGCCCAATGTGCAAAGGTTTGTCTAAAAAATTTAAACAATTAAATTACAAGATAACTAAAATTTAAAATGTCTAATATGAGAGTCTTGAATTTATTTTGTCTCCTTCCCAATGCTCCAAATTGTATCTCCAAAATTTTTCCTACAACTAAAAATAAATAATTAGCTCAAAATATTCAAATTAATTAAAATTACAATTCCCGATCAAATTAAGCATAATTAGGANAAACGGGAAAATATCGGACAATTAAGCACAATTCCCTGATTAATCCTAGCACAATAAACTAAGTAAAATCAATAAAATATCGACTCATCAATCGGCTTAAGTTCCAATCCTTTAATTCTTTTAAACATAGAAAGGGGCATTAAATTAATGCTAGCTCCCAAATCAATCAAAGCTTTTCCAACTTCTAATTCCCCTATGGTACATGGAATGGTAAAACTCCCTGGATCTTGCAATTTAGGAGGTAACATTTTCTGTATGATTGCATTGCAGTTACCTTGCACCTCAGTAGTTTCCTTCTCAATATACTTTCTTTTTTTCATGAGAAGTTCTTTCAAGAATTTCGCATATGATGAAATTTGTTGAAGTGTCTCAGAGAACGGTATGGTAATTTCTAACTTCTTAAAAATATCCATAAATCGCTCAAACTGCTTTTCTTTTTCCTTCCTTGAATATATCTTAGGATAAGGAAGGGGTTTTTCAAACTCTCTTTCTTTTAATTTTTCAACCTCTTCTTTCTTTTTTTCTCCCTCAACTCTCATTTTTTCACTCATCACACTCTCTTCTTCCTTTCTTTTCTCCCTCTGATCATTCTTCTTTTCTTCACTCTCTTTTTCTTTCTCTCTTTTCTCAATTTTTCTCTCCTCTAGCACTCTACCACTCATAGTAACAACTGTCTCACATTCTTCCCTTACAACATTTCTCACATTCCTCTCACACCCATGCTCTTCCAATCTAGTGTTTCTATCCTCCAAGCTCTTAATATAAAATACACTTCTATTAATAACCTACTGAAAAAGCTCTTCAGAATTTGCATTTTCCTAAACGGCATGATTTGTGGCTACTTTTGAATTATTGAAATATTTCTGATTTCCTGCGGCAGTAAAGAAAATTTTTGTATAATTGTCTCCAACTGTTGAGTGATCATCTCATTCTGCTATAACATAACATCATAATATTGCGACAGTGAAGCTTCCTGATGTTGGATAATATCACCACTTTCACAGTTTATCTCATCGTTACTAGCCGCCATATTCTCTATAACCTCATAAGCTTCCTCAACAGTCTTATTCTTAATACTACCTCCAGCTGCAACATTCAATATAAGCATGGACTGCATACCAATACCCCCAGGAACTGAAGAACCAATGTTGTTCTATCAAACCCATGTACATGCGTCTTCCTCGTTAATCCTTTGAATCTCTCTCATGCCTGCCCTAGGGTTTCCTCCATGCCCTGTGATGGGTGTCGCAACCCATACAAATTTGATTGCATATAAGAAATGCAGTATAGCTAGGAAGTGACTCCTAGGTCGCCTCTCAAGAACCAAATGTGGTTCGAGTCTTAGGTCTAACACGAAGTGGGGGGGGGGTTGTGAAAGGTTTATGCAAGGAAAATTAAATTAAATTAAAACTGAAAATTAAAAGCAACCAAACATACTTGAAAACATTGAAATAAATGGACAAAGCATGAAGACCGAACGGTCCCACAGATGAC
>NW_014543815.1:170503-211137 GCF_000741045.1 Vigna radiata var. radiata | reverse complement strand
ATACCTTGGGTGCTCCTACCAATGTGCCAAGTAAACTAAACCAAATGAAAACAACTATGAAAACAATCCATTCCTCATGCAATTCATGGCAGCAACAATGCAAGGAAAAGACAAAAACTCAAAGTAGTAACATTCTTTTGGTCAAAAGAAGCATCATATGTGTTTGTCCAAAAATGGCAAAAACTTANATGCACCTTCTCTCCTCCTTTCACCTCCATTTTCGGTTTTCTTTCTCCACCAACACACCATTCATGTTTTCTTCATCCCTACTACATAAACATAAACCCAAGAGANCAAAGTTCAAATTCCAATTCAACACAAGAACAATAAACTCAAACATATGCTACTTCAACCCAACCAAATCTTCCATTTCTTCAAGCTTCTTTGCAAAAACGAAAATAATACTTAAGCCATCACTCCAGCTCTGTCTAGCCACCATAAGAACACAAAATTCTGGTCCCATCCTTGCTTCAAACATCAGAACCGAAAATCAAGAAGAAAGAACCCAAACTACAACACCCACACATCAAGTTAAGCTCTTTTCAACCCAAAANTCACATGGAACTCCATTTTTATCATCCAAACCAAGAAACTCAAGATAAATTCGAATTCATTGCAGCAAAATGATGAGAAAACCGAAATGAACAATGGGTCTCCCTTCCATCAAAGAAACCACCATGAAAAAGTAAAGAAGAAGCTCCAAACTCAAGCATTCAACCTTCAAAATGAAAATCTAAAGAGAGAAATGGTAGAGCTTCATTCCATCAAACAAGAACAAGAATTGTTCCAAACATTAGAAGAAGAAAAACGTGATCTTTATCCATTCAAGCATCAAAAACGAAAATGGCACCCAAGGCTCCCAAGAGAGAGTTCATACATGCAAAGGCTAAAGCAAAAGTGTGGAATGTGAGAGTTGTTGTGAGTGTCTCGGCAATTTGCCCCAAACAATGCCTTCCCCCCTAAAAATAGGTGGGGTCCACCCCCTAAAAGAAACCTTAGGGTTAGGCCAAGTGTCCCACCATTGGGCTTCTACAAAATTTGCCACAAAAGGGCCCAAATGCACTTAATCTAATTAAGGTTTCTAAAAAAAACGAGAATACAACTTTATAAAAATGAAAATGGCTAAATGTCGAGTCTTGAATAATTATGCCACCATCCCTAATGCTCCAATTGATGTTTCCCAAAANTTCCCTGCAACCAAAATACACTTAATCAGCTCAGAAAACCCAAATTAGCACAATTACAAAATTCTGACCAAATTAAGCAGAATTCGGAAAACGGGGAAATAACAGACAATTAAACACAATTCCCTAGTTTATTTAAGTGCAATATACTAAATATAGTTCAAGAAATAACCACTCATCACCCTGTCCGAAGGAAGAAATCTCCAATTTTCCTTGGTTGACTTTTGACTGTGGAAAGTATTTACTCAGGAATTTAGACACCATAGTCTCCCACGTTGTAAAGCTTCCTTCTGGGAAAGAATTCAGCCATAACTTTACCATGAAATTGATTCTCGTTCAATGTTGTGAAATGATCATACAGATTCTAATTTGACAATCCATGAAACTGATTGCTCTGCACCAGATGTATCAATGGAGGATTCATCACCATGTTTACTGTGTTGTCCCTTGGCATAGCAATACTATTAAAGTGTAAATGGCCAACTACATTAGATGCATCCAAGAGTGCGTCTAGGAGGAGCTTCCTCTACCATCCCTTATGTATTTTGAGTAGATGCCTGTTCACTCCCTGACAAGTGTACCAGATTGTTTCAAGTAATAAAATTGGTAAACCCAATATCGTTCTTCCCAAGAGACTCGAAAGGCCTTATCGTTCGTGCGAATTGAAATTGTAAGACTTGTGAAGAAAAATTAATTGTTTGGCATGCAAAGACACAAAATAAACATGCGAATGCATTTGATTCAGTTGACGAGAAAAAGACTATGGATGAATGGAGTTGTTGGGGGTTTACAATTTCATCTTATNAGACACAAAATAAACATGCGAATGCATTTGATTCAGTTGACGAGAAAAAGACTATGGATGAATGGAGTTGTTGGGGGTTTACAATTTCATCTTATCCGCTCTCTCTTATTTAATCCTCTTGTTTAATCTGCTTTGTTATCTAATTGTTATGCAAACTTTCTTGGCCTACCCTTAACCCGATCCCTCGGCAGAAAGAGCCTATTACTAATTACTGGCTTGCTATCCCTAGCCTCCCCTAGTAACTAGCAACACATTACTGAACAGAAGCAAAAACAATTGATCGTCCTACCCCCTTATCCCTAGGTGGTATTTCTTAATCAAGGAATTTCTCACCAGTTCATGACATTACCGTACGTTCTCGTATCAAAAAAGACAAACAACAGTTATCGAATGAGTTAAGCGATAAAAGCTTTAAGAACAGATGAAAACCCAACTATTGATAATCAAAGCAAACGACAAACATATAATTAAACAAGAGTTTCAATAAAAGAGAGTTTCAAAAGATTACATTGTTTCCCCCAACAACAACAGGGTTTAGTTCACCATTGTCATGGTGAAACTAGATGAAAAATGATGGGAGAATGGAAAAACAAACCCTAGATAGGATAAAAAGGAGCCAAAGCATCCAAAAGATATTCTCCAAGGAGTGAAAATTAGGTCTGGCCGCCCTCTTCTGTCAAAAGAATGTATCTGAAATCATAATAGGGCTATTTATAGCTGAGGAGCGTCACAGAAATTAGGCCCAAGCCCAGCAGACAACCGCCTGACGTCACACTTATGTCGCCCGGCGGTTTGCCCATAATCACACCAACGCCCGACGGTGAATTGCGCCGCCCGACGGTTTGCCTCTAATCGCAAAATCGCCTAGTTGCACCGCCTAGGCACGAGACAGTGGCTCCCCCTCGCATTTGGCCGCCCAGCGTTGGATTTTGGGCGCTGGGCGGTTCCTAGACTCTTCTTTCTTCATGTTTCTTCATCTTTCTTGAGTCTAAGACCTTCCATCTTCAATCCCATTCTTCATCTTTATCAAAAATGCTACAAAACAATGCAAAACAAGCATAATATTTCTAAAAACAGCTTTTGACTCTCAACCGACTCAACTTACGTTTTTTTGCTTGATTCTAAAGTCATTCTAAGCCTTAGAGGGTGTATTTTGGTCTCAAATGAAGCATGAAAATAACTGTTTTCCAACAGTTATCACAACCCCAAACTTAGAATTTTGCTTGTCCTCAAGCAAACAAAACAACACTTGGCTTTCCACTTTTCATCCAACAGTTCAACGTTCCTAAAATTCATGACAAGAACTACTCAACTTCAGACTTTAAGTGGAATCAAATTGAGATGCATGCATGCCTTCAAATCAATTCAATTCACATGATCACATAATTCACAACAGATGTTACACATTATGAATGACCAATCCACTAAGCAAAGATGCAAGCATGAAATTTATCAATTCTCACCAAGCAGTGTTTCACTCAATCACTCAAGTGTTTAAGGTGACACTCCAACTCTCTATTATTCGCAAGTCACAAGAAAAAAAATTGTCATTCATCTCAAACAATCAAAATCGTCACATGCAAATGCCATCATAAGGACTTTTCTAAGGCTTGTATTGAGGCCAGGCTAACAAAAAAAAATTGGTTTTTTCTGGAATGCAAAATTCTTGAGTTTAGAGAGCTACAAAATTGTTTAAAATTCAAGCACAACTCTCTTCCTCACCAATCTCACTTATTCCCAGCTTCTTCCCTTTTCTTTTAATTTTTACATTGAGCTTATCTTCATGCTTTTCTTCTTTTCTTTTCTTTTTCTTATGCATTTTTCTTTCTCAACATTTGAGGTCAATGTTTTTCCAATTTCCCCCATACAACCCCAAACTTGAACCTTTTCAACACATAAAGTTAAGCACTTTGGGTGAAAATTTAAGGTTCAAAAAGGGTATAATATTTTAAGCACTTTGGGTGAAAATTTGGCTAGAGAAGGGTTTTCAAAAATGGCCTTGANCATATGACATTCACATGCAATTCAATCAATCATCAAGATTAAGGCAATATCATCCATGCTTTCCTGTGAACAATACATACAACAATGAAAACTCTGGAGCTCAATACCGTACACAACATGTTTTCTCACACATCATTCATTCATACACACCGCTTAGCATCATAACCACAATCATAATTTATCACCCATCTGTTCACATAGCTAGTGAAATTTTTCTCCAAATATTAACATGCAACACAGCTCAATTACCATTCACATCAAGTCATCGTCAAATAGACTTATCATGCATGTTATTCAGTCAAACATTGTCAGAAAAGTATTCAAGCCAAGCATACACACTGAAAATAAAATTCAACCTATTCTAAGAATTTAAAATGCAAAAGTGAAAAAGAGAATCTAGGTTGCCTCCTAGTAGCACTGGTTTAACGTCACGAGCCTGACCTAAACCTGTTTAGCACTTGTCAGTAAGTGAAAATCTTTCCAACACCCATCAGTAGGTGTACTTTCCTGATATCCTTCAGTGGATTCAAAAAAATTAGCATCCCCAAGTAGATGCCACCCAACAATTGTTCAAAAACTAAAAAAAAAAATTGCATGTCCAGCAGAAAATTAAAATAAATAATAAAAAAAATTGTTTTATAATACAAAATGTGCTCTCCAGCAAATCAACTCTTCTTCTTCACTTTGGGATCTTCATCGTCCCACCTACTCAACTTTCTTCTGTCCACTCTTTTGGTATATCTGCTGTATGGTGCTTCAATTTCCACCACCTGTTTCTCTTTCAGCTGCTTTAACACCCACTCCCTCCTCTTATATTTCACTTTACTCCCTGGTCGGAGTGGGTCTTCTTTTGATTTTGGGTGAATGGTTCTTCTTCCTTTATTCACAGGTACCTGCAAAACATTACAACTATAAGAATAATCAGTACCTGATGTGCTCTCTTCTTGTTCAGCTTCTCTCCCTAGCTCCTCATGTCTAGTTCTTTTTTATCATTTTTACCTCATCCTCCTCATAGCCAGTATAAAGAAACAAGTAATCTTGATCTCTCATCATTATTCTTCCATCATAGACACTAATAAGCATATTTGAAGTTGCCATGAAGGGTCTTCCCAAAATCATAGGAATCTCGTCATCAGTTTCCATGTCCATGACAATGAAGTCTGCCAAGAACTCTAGCTATTCCACTCGCACAATAACATCCTCCACCATACCAAATGGTATTTTTATAGAACCATCCGCCATTGTCACAGTAAGATCAGATGGTTTCAACACTAGCCCTCTGATTTTTTTCAAGAAATCCGTGGGTATCATATTGATGCTAGATCCAAAATCTATCATGGGTTCTACATCAAAATCATTTAGAACACATGATAGTGTTAAACATCTTGGATCTTTTACCTTAGGCGGATGATTCCTCTTCTGAGGTTGAATAACATGATCATCTTCTTCATCAGTGAGTTAAATTTCATCTTCAAGGTTGAATTTAATTCTTTCAGAATAAGGAGGGATCTGTTGATTTACTGAAGATACCACAATCATTTGGTTAAAAATTTCTCTAAATATCCCATTATGACTGCTTTTTATACTCATTTCTTCTTCACCTCCACTAGTATCTAACTCACTGACCTCTTCTTCTTTCTGGCTTTCTTCTTTTTCACCTTTACTGCTTTTCTATTCATTGAATTCATCAGCACTCATCATCTCTTCATCTTCTTCTTCACTGCTTTCAAAGTTGATCAGTTCAACTTCTGCCTTCCTTTTATCTCTTTTCAGAATAGCTTTGCACTCATCTTTAGGGTTAACATAAGTGTTAGCCCTAAACTGATTCTTCTCGGTGATTTCTATCCTTTTAGACAGCTGGCCAATCTGCGACTCCAGTGATTTGAAGCTGGCTTGAGTACTGTTTATCTGAGACTCATTTTTTAAAGAAATTATCAAATCTGTCACTTAAATCTCTGACCGTCTCTGTCAAGCTGCTCACTTGCTGCTATAAAGGTGATGGTTGTTGCTGCCAGAAGCTTCCTACTTGCCCAGAAGAATTATTCTGATTTTGTCCTATACTGGGGTGGTTCTTCCAACCTTGGCTAGAATTACCTTGGTTAAAATTACCTTGCTTGTACTGGAATTGGTTTCCTATGTAGTTTACTTCCTGCTGCATTTCTTTACTGAAAGCACATTGACCATTGATATGGTCACCACCGCATAAATCGCAAAGCTGTTGAGTCTGAGAGATATTCCTTATTCCCTTTGGAAGTTAAGAAAGGACCTTTGTTAACTTGTCCAATTTTTGAGTGAGGAGATGATTCTGAGAAGCCATAGCGTCATCAGCAGGGAGCTGCAAAAGTCCTCCTTTCTGTACGCCCCTTTCACTTTGCGTCACTTTATTCATAGCCATTTATTCAATCAATTCATAAGCCTCATCTTCAGTCTTTCTGTTTATACCGCCTCCAACTGAAGCATCTAACATCATCTTTGACAGAGTGTGTAGGCCTCCAAGGAAAGCAAGTAAGTATGAGGTCTTATCAAACCCATGGACTGGGGTCTTCCTCAACAAGCCTTTAAATCTGTCCCAAGCCTGTCCAAGAGTTTCTTCCATTCTTTGTTTAAATGAAGAAATTTCCAGCTTCCCTTGATTGATCTTTGCTAGTGGAAATAATTTGGTAACAAATTGCTTTGCCACAACCTCCTACTTTCTGAAAGTACCTTCTGGGAATGAATGCAACCAATCTTTAGCGTTTCCTCCAAGAGAGAAAGGAAACAAGCTGAGTCTGACCCTGTCATCCGAAACTCCATTTATCTTAATGATATTGCAAATTTCACCAAAAATAGTCAAATGATTATAGGGATTCTCATTTGACAACCCGTGAAATTGGTTGCTCTAAACTAATTGGATGAGTGCAGGGCTCATCACCATGTTTGTTGCATTATCAGCTGGCAAGGTTATACTGTTGAAGTGCAAAGGACCCACTGTGTTTGTTGAGTCCCCTAGGGTGCGTCTTGGAGGAGGTTGGTCCGCCATCTCCTCAATGTCCAAAGTCTCTACTGAAGACTGCAAAAGTTCTTCAGGAGAAGGAAAATTTTCACATGCAGGATGCCTTAGTTTCCTCCTTCTCCTATCTGAAAGCCCTTCAAGAAGAGGTTGTTGGTCTTTTCTACTTCTAGTGTGTATTGTTTCCTGCATACACAAGAAACAAACCATAAAAGCAGTTTTTACAGAAAAATAAAATAAAACAAAATTAAACAAAACACAATACAACCAAATAATTACAAACAAGTCAAATTTCAGTCAATTCACACTACTTGAAAAAGTAAAACCTTGAGTCCCCGGCAACGGCGCCAAAAACTTGTTGACTCCTTGGCAAGTGTACCAAATCGTTTCAAGTAATATAATTGGTAAATTCAATATCGTTCTTCCCAAGAGACTCGAAAGGCCTTATCGTTCATGCGAATTGAAATCGTAAGACTTGTGAAGAAAAATTAATTGTTTGGAATGCAAAGACACAAAGTAAACATGCGAATGCATTTGATTCAGTTGACGAGAAAAAGACTATGGATGAATGGAGTTGTTGGGGGTTTACAATTTCATCTTATTCGCTCTCTCTTATTTAATCCTCTTATTTAATCTGCTTTGTTATCTAATTGTTATGCAAACTTTCTTGGCCTACCCTTAACCCGATCCCTCGACAGAAAGAGCCTATTACTAATTATTGGCTTGCTATCCCTAGCCTCCCCTGGTAACTAGCAATGCATTACTGAATAGAAGCAAAAACAATTGATCGTCCTACCCCCCTATCCCTAGGTGGTATTGCTTAATCAAGGAATTTCTCACCAGTTCATGACATTATCGTACGTTCCCGTATCAATAAAGACAAACAATAGCTATCGAATGAGTTAAACGATAAAAGCTTTAAGCACATATGAGAACCCAACAATTGATAATCAAAGCATACGACAAGCATATAATTAAACAAGAGTTTCAAAAGATTACATTGTGTCCCCCAACAACAAAAGGGTTTAGTTCGCCATTGTTATGGTGAAACTAGATGAAAAATGATGGGCGAATGGAAAAACAAACCCTAGATAGGATAAAAAGGAGCCAAAGCATCCAAGAGATCTTCTCCAAGGAGTGAAAATTAGGTCTGGTCGCCCTCTTCTGTCAAAAGAATGTACCTGAAATCGCAATAGGGCTATTTATAGTTGAGGTGCGTGACATAAATTAGGCCCAAGCCCAGCAGACAATCACCTGGCGTCACACTTATGCCGCCCGGCGGTTTGCCCATAATCGCGCCACCGCCCAACGGTTTGCCTCTAATCGCAAAACCGCCTGGCTGCACCGCCTGGGCGCGAGACAGTGGCTCCCCCTCGAATTTGGTCGCCCAGCGTTGGATTTTGGGCGTTGGGCAATTCCTAGACTCTTCTTTCTTCATGTTTCTTCATCTTTCATGAGTCTAAGACCTTCCATCTTCAATCCCATTCTTCATCTTTATAAAAAAATTTTGCAAAACAATGAAAAACAAACATAATATCTCTAAAAACAGCTTTTGACTCTCAACTGACTCAACTTACGTGTTTTGCTTGATTCTAAACTCATTCTAAGCTTTAGAGGGTGTATTTTGATCTCAAATGAAGCATGAAAATAACTGTTTTTTAACAATTATCAATGCCTCCGGTGAGGATTGTACAAGTCTTTCAAGAGAGGGGAATAACTCTCTAGATGGTAATCTGACTTTCTTCCCCCTCCTGTCACTCAGTCCTTCAAGAAGAGGGTGATTTTTCTTGCTTCTAGTGTGAATTGCCTCCTGCATACACAAGAAACAAAAACCCTAAAAAGCACTTTTATAAAAAAAATAAAACAAAAACAAAAACAAAACAAAAATCAAGTCAACTTTAATCAAATTCAGACTATTAGAAAAGTTAAACCAATGAGTCCCCGGCAGCGACGCCAAAAACTTGTTAACACCCTGGCAAGTGTACCAGATCCTATCAAGTAATAATAGAACAATAAGTTGAAATATCAGTTCCCAAGGGACTGTTAGGCCTTATCGTTCATGTGAATTNATTGCATATGACTTAAAAGAAGAATAATTTGATGTTGTGATGCAAAAACAAAATTAAACATGCAAAACTGAATCAATTAACAGATAAAGATATAGATGAATGGAGTTGNTGGGGTTTACAGTTTCATCCTAATCCACTCTCTTATATCTACTATTCTTATTAAATTCGACATTATGATCAATGTTCATGCAACTTTCTAATTTACTCTAAACCTGATCTCTCAGCAAAAAGAGCCTATTACCATAATTACTAGTTTACTATCTCTAGTCTCCCTAGTAATTACTAATGCATTAATAACAGAAGCTTAAAGAAATTGACCATCCTATTCCTACCTCTAGGCAATATTTCATAATCAAGAGAATTCTTCTGAGTTCTAGATTTCTTCGTACATCCCCGTATCGACAAAATCAAAGATCGTGACACTGAATGAGTTAAACAATGCAAACTTTAAAGTATAGAGAAGAAAACCCAAAATATTGATAATACAATTTTATGAATAAAATAAGAATTTTGATATAAGAGAGTTTCAAAAGGATTACATCGTTCCCCAACAATCAAAGGGTTTAGTTCACCATTGACATGGTGAAACTAGATGAATTGAATGGAAAGAATGAAAAGATAAACCCTAGATTTGGTATATTAGAGCTCCCACATCCAAAATCCTCCTTCAAGGGGTGAAAAGAGTGTTCTAACATCTTTCTCTGCCAAAAGATTACCCTAGAATAATTCTGAGGGTCTATTTATAAGTTATGGAATATTACAGAATTTTGGCCCAAGCCCAACTCCAATGCTCAATGTTGGTTTCACCGCTCAGCGGTAGGTGCGGCATTCCACTGGACCGCTCAGCGTTGATGCCCAGGCGTCCTGCCATATTGAATTGAAGATCTCAGCGCTCAGCGGTAGGCACGGTTCTTCATTCTCCCCTCAGCGCTGGCGCTCAAGCGTTTGACCGTAGCTCCTTCCACGAGGCTGGCGCTCAACACTGAGATTGGCACTGAGCGGTGGGTGAAATTCTTCTTTTGCACCTTTCTTCATCCTTTCTTGAGTCCAACTCCTCCCTACTTCACTTTCGATCCTTCAATTCTCATTAAATCCTGTCAAAACAATGTAAAACCAAGCATAATATCTCTAAAAGCATAATATCTCTAGGTCATAAAGGGTGTGTTTTGATATCAATTTCAAGTATAAAAATAACGGTTTTTAGACCGTTATCACAAGAGCACCCATCTAATCAACCGTGGCTTTGAGTCCGACTTTGTCAATAGAATGAGCGGTGTAGATATCACCTTAGACCTAATAAGGTAAGGTCTAAATTTCTCCAAGGCATAAACTATAGTCAAGAATTTTGTCTCAGTGGTAGCATAATTCAACTGAGCTCCATTCAAGACTTTGCTATCATAAATATAGTGTGAAATACCTTCTCCCTTCTCTGGCCAAGCACACCACCTATGGCATAATCACTGGCATCACACATTAGTTCAACATTTTGATTCCAATCTGGAGCTACAATTACTGGGGCCGAAACCAATTTGTTCTTCAAAATGTCAAAAGCTTGCAAACATTCACCACTCACCACAAAAGGTGCGTCTTTAACAAGCAAGTTACTCAACGGTTTAACAATCTTTGAGAAGTCTTTAATAAATCTTCTATAAAACCCAGCATGGCCCAAGAAACTCCTGATTCCTTTCACATTTGTCGGTGGTGGAAGTTTCTCAATGAAATCCACTTTTGCTTTATCCACTTCAATCCCCCTAGCAAAAATCTTATGGCCCAAGATAATTCCCTTAGTTACCATAAAATGACATTTCTCCCAATTAAGCACAAAGTTTGTTTGGATGCATCTTTTGAGCACAATATCCAAATTCGCCAAACACTTTTGAAAAGAATGTCCAAACACTGAAAAATCATCCATGAAGACCTCTATGCACTTCTCTATGAGATCCGCAAAGATTGCCTGCATACACCTTTGAAACGTGGCTGGCGCATTACATAACCCGAATGACATTTTTCTGTAAGCGAATACACCAAATGGACATGTAAACGCCGTCTTCTCCTGGTCTTTTGGATCTACCACAATTTGATTGTATCCAGAATACCCATCCAGAAAACAATAAAAAGCCTGACCAGCCAATCTTTCCAACATCTGATCCATAAAAGGAAGGGGAAAATGGTCCTTCCTAGTAGTTGTATTCAACTTCCTATAATCAATGCAGATCCGCCACCCAGTAACTGTTCTAGTAGGAATTAACTCATTCTTTTCATTATGAATTACCGTCATCCCTCGTTTCTTTGGCATTACCTGTACTGGACTCACCCATTCACTGTCAAAAATCAGATATATAATGCCAGCTTCCAAAAGCTTCAACACTTCTTTTCTAACCACCTCCTTCATCATAGACTTAGCCTCCTCTATGGTTGAGCCACTGGTCTATAATCATTCAACATGAATATTCTATGCATGTAGTAGGTTGGGCTTATACCTTTGAGATCCGAGATTGACCACCCAATAGCTCCTTTGTTGGCTTTCATGATTCCTACCAATTTTTCTCCTTCTTCAGAAGACAAGGAATTACTAACTATGACCGACTTCCCTCCATCTTCTTATAGGAAAACATACTTTAAATGTGATGGTAACACCTTTAGCTCCAGCTTATTCTTTTTTACTTCCTCCTTGGTGTCAATCCTCTCAAAACTAGCCTCATCCATTGGGATTTCTTTTAACACCTCCAAATCTGTCAAACACTCATAATTTAATTTCTCTTCCTCCTCATTCAAATCTTCACATTCATCAATGAGAGTTTTTTCAAATGGAGAAGCATCACACACTTTCTTCTCTTGCAGCATACAAACTTCATCAAGTATGTCCACTTGAAAACATGCTTTATCATCCTTAGGGTGTGACATGACCTTAAACACATCAAAATTCACTTCTTCATCTTGCACTCTTACTTTAAGCTTGCCATTCTCCACATCAATTAAATAGCAGTCTTCATGAATGGTCTCCCTAGAATGAGGCACATCTCCATTCTCCTCCATCTCCGTTATGCCAAAATCCACCGGAAATAAGAATTTGTCCATTTTCACCAACACATCTTCAACCACCCCATAAGGATATTTAAGAGACCTGTCTGCCAGTTGAAGCGTCATTCTAGTAGGCTTGAGTTCCAAACCTTCAATCCTTTTGAACATAGAAAGCGACATTAGATTAATGCTAGCTCCCAAATCAATCAAAGCTCTTCCAACTTCCAAATCAACTATGGTACACAGAATGATGAAACTTCCTGGATCTTGAAACTTAGGAGGTAACAATTTTTGTATGATTGCACTGCAATTTCCTTGCACTTCAATGATCTCCTTCTCAATGTACTTTCTTTTCTTCGTGAGGAGCTCCTTCAAAAACTTTGCATATGAAGGCATTTGTTGCAATGCTTTAGAAAAAAGGTATGGTGATCTCAGTTTCTTAAAATTTCCATGAATCTCTCAAGCTGTTTTTCTTTCTCCTTCCTTGAATAAGTCTTTGGATAAGGAAGGGATTTTTCAACATCTTTCTCTCCTTTTTTATTTCATCTACCTCTTCTTTCTTTTTTCTCTCCCTCAATTCTCTTTTTTTTTGTTCTCTCACTTTCTTCTTCTTCTCTTTTCTTTTTTCGCTCACTCTCTTCTTTATCACTCACATTTTCTTTCTCTTTTTCTCTATGTTTCTCTCATCTAACACTTTGCTACTTCTGGTAACAATGGTCTTACACTCTTCCCTACGATCGCCTTTTGCGTTCCTCTCAATTCCCTTCATCGTGTTCCCAATGTGCATCTCCATCCTTTTGAATGCAACCTCCATGCTCTTGCCATGGGATAGCTCAATTTCATGGATTGCTGGAAAATTTCTTCAAGCTTCGTGGTCTTTTCAGATGGAGTAGGTTGTTGCTGCCATTGAACCAATGAAACAGTCTGTATTTCTTGTGGCAATAGAGAAAGTTTCTTTGTCACTTCTTCCAACTGTTGAGTGATAATTTTATGCTGCTCAAGCAAGACATCCTGAGATTGTAACTGTAAGACTTCCTTCTGTTAAAGTAGATCTCCATTTTCACTTTGCATCTTATTATCATTAGCAGCCATATTGTCAATCAACTCAAAAGCTTCATCTGGAGTCTTGCACTTGATATTACCTCCAACTGAGGCATCTAGCATTAGTTTCGTCTGAGAACCAAGACCTCCAAGGAGCAAAAGGACTACTGATGCTTCATCAAAGCCATTCATAGGTGTCTTCCATAGTAGGCTTTTGTATCTGTCCCATGCTTGACCTAGAGTTTCTTCCATGCTTTGCCTAAAAGAAGAAATTTCTTGCTTACCCTTGTTGATTTTAGTATGTGGGAAGTACTTGTTCAGAAACTTTGACACCACAGCTTCCCAATCAGTAAAGCTATCCTCAGGGAAAATGTTCAACCATAGCTTAGCATTGCCTCCCAATGAGAAAGGAAACAAGCTAAGCTTTATAGCTTCATCTGGCACACCATTAATCTTCACAATGTTGCAAGTCTCGATAAATGTGGTCAAATGTTCATATTGACTTTCATGAGATAGTCCATTGAATTGGTTGCTCTTCACCAATTGTATCAACTCCGGTTTCACTCCATGTTTATAGCATTGACCATCGGCCTTGCAATGCTATTAAAGTGATGAGGGCCAATAACAGTGGTGGGATCTGCCAGAGTGCGTCTACCATTGTTCTCTCCAGCCATCTTTTCATTGCTTTGGTCGGATTCCTGTGGTGAGGGTTGTAAAAGTCTTTCCGGAGAAGGAAATAATTCTCTAGATGTTCTGTTTCTCCTTCTCCTTCTAGTTCCACTCAATTCTTCAAGAAGAGGTTCTGAATTTTTCTTGCTCCTAGTATGAATTGTATCCTGCATACACAAGAAAACAAAACCCTAGAAAGCAATTGTTAGAACAAAACAAAAACAAAAATCAAAAAAATCAAGTCAAAGTTAATCAATAATCACACGTATAGAATAGTTAAACCACGAGTCCCCGACAACGGCACCAAAAACTTGTTAAGACTCCGGCAAGTGTACCGAATCGTATCAAGTAATATAAATGGTAAGACCAAGTATCGTTTTCCCTAGAGACTCATTGGCCTAGACAGTCATGTAATTTGTTGATTATTTAAGACTTGAGAACAAAAATCATTGTGTTTATAATGCAAAAAGTAAATACGAATACAAGTGTTGATCAATTGACCAAAAGAATGCGCAAGTGAATGGTGTATAAAATATGGAATGATTATGTTGTTGGGGTTTCCGACTTATCCTATCCACTCTCGTGTATTTATGAATTTAACTCCTTCATTAATGTTAATGCCACTTTCTAATTTACTTTAAACCCGATGACTCGATGAAGAAAGCCTACGCTTAATTACTAGCTCACAATGTCTTGTATCCCTAGCAACTTATTATGCATTACATTCGCATAGAAGCTGATCCTCTTATCCCTATTTCTAGGTAATATTGCTCCTGGGAGAATTTCCCCAATTCTAGATTTCCCCGTATGTGTGATAACGGTCTAAAAACCGTTATTTTCATGCTTAAATATGATATCAAAACACACCCTTTGAGGTTTAGAATGAGCTTAAAATCAAGTAAAACACTTAGTTGAGTCATGTGAGAGTCAAAAGTTGGTTTTAGAGATATTATGCTTGTTTTGACATTGTTTTGCAGGGTTTTGAGGTGAATTAAAGATGGAAGTAAAGCAAGGTGGACTTAGACTCGTGAGAGATGAAGAATAAGGATGAAAAGAAGAGTCAAAAGGACCGCTAAGCATCAGAATGGGCCGCTAAGCGGCCAGAGCGACTAGAGGCAAACCACTCAGCGGTAAAACTGACCGCTGAGCGGTGGCACGGCTAAGGGGGAAACCGCTGAGTGGTTATCTATTTTTATTTGGCTTGGATTCTGTTATCTTTTTGGTCTATAAATAGACCTAGTGCGATTCAAAATGTAATCTTTTGGCAGACAAAGACATCCAGAGCTATTCTACACACCCTGGAGGAGGTTCCTTGGATGCTTAGGCTCCAATCTACCAAATTTAGGGTTTATTCTTTCATTCTTCCATTATTTTTCATCTAGTTCATCATGATTATGGTGAACTAAACCCTAGGTTGTTGGGGAACAATGTNATCTTTTGAAACTCTCTTATATCAAAATTCTTATCTTCTTTATATGCTTGCATATGCTTATCTTTATCAATTGTTGGGTTCCTTACCTTTGCTTAATGCTTTTATCGTTTAACTCATTCGGTAAATGTTGTTTGTCTTTATTGATACGAAGATGTACAGTAATGTCATGAACTAGGTGGAATTCCTTGATTATGCTAATACAACATAGACATAGGGGTAGGACGATCAATTGTATTTTGCTTCCATTTATCATGCATTATTAGTTACTAGGGGAGGCTAGAGATAGCAAGCCGATAATTAGTAATAGGCTCTTTTCGCCAAGAGATTGGGTTAAGAGTAGACCAAGAAAGTTTGCATGACAATATGATAAATAAGCGAATTAGATAAGAAAAGTATATATAAGAGGGTGGATAAGATGAAATTGTAAACCCCAACAACTCCATTCATCCATAGTCTTTTCTAGCCAATTGATTCACTGCATTTGCAGGTTTACTTTTGTTCTTGCATTAAAAAAACTAAATTTAATTCTTTTCTCAAGTCTTACGCAATTAGGTTACATGAAAGTTAAGGCCTATGAGTCCTTTGGGAAATGATACTTGGACTTACCCATTTTATATTACTTGATAACTATCTGGTACACTTGCCAAGGACTTAACAATGTGTCCATATTGAAAAAATCAATGATCATGCAATTGAATGAGTTAAACAAAGCATGCAAAGAGTGTAGAGGAAAAACCCTAACTATTAATGAAGTAAAGCATAAATATTAAAAATTAATTCAATACATGAGAGTTTCAAAGGATTACATCGTTTCCCTAACAACAATGGAGGTTTATTTCATCATAGACATGGTGAAACTAGATGAAAATAATTAAAAGAATGAAAGATAGAACCCTAAAAGTTGTAAATTGGAGCTTCCGCATCCAAAATCCACCTCCGAGGGGTGAAAAAAGTGTTTCTACGCCTTTACCTATCAAAAGATAGACCCTCTACGTCGTCTAAACCCTTATATAGTTTATAAAAATAACAGAAAATTGGCCCAGGCCCATGTCAACAGCGCTCAGCGCTGGAAATGGCGCTCAATGGTAGGTGCGGCACTTAGAATGGTGCTTAGCGGTGGGGCCCAGACACTAGACAAAGAACTCATCAGCAAGACTGGCGCTTAGTGGTAGGTGCGACACTTGGAATGGCACTCAGGCGTCAGACAGTGAATGCAACAACAGGCTTGGCGCTCAATGATGAAAGTGGTGCTCATCGCCAACTGTGATTCTTCTTTTGTGCTCTTTTCCTGCTTTTCCTAAGTCCAACTCCTTGCTACATCAATTTTTGTCATCCGATTCCTCTTCATTCCTGCCAAAACAAGGAAAACCAAGCATAAAACAAATAATACCACCTTCAACTCTCTTATTCTCTCAACTGAAGCAAAAGCATGATTTCAAGCTAGTTTCTAAATCATAAAGGGTGTTTTTAGAATCAAAATTAAGTATAAAAATAACGATATTTCAACCGTTATCAGTAAAGAAGTAACTAGTTAAGCACTGTTATATGATCATTTGAGACTTGTTAGAGGTGTTCTCTGATTAAAATTTGATATGAAATAAAAAGGGTAATTTATTAGGGAAGTTTTGTAGTGTTTTTAGTGTAAAAATGTGATTTTGAGTAGTGAGATTTTCAGGAAAGAGTTGTGAAAAATTTTGGGGAGTTTAGAGTGTATTATTAGACCTATTATGACTTGTCTAGACCTTTAAATAAGTGAAATCTGGTATCGAAGAGATAATAGTAGATAATAGTGTGATAGAATTAAGTTTAGGCTCTTTTGAGTTGTTCAATTGGTTTGGTACATCTAATTCCTATCTAAATGAGCAATATAGTACTCTATTTCATTTATAAACATGTTTTTGTATCAATATTAGTGTTATAGATTCTAAATTGATCATTTGGATATATCCAAGATGCACAAAAACCATAAAAATCAGGTTTTTGTACAAAACTGATAAGAATAATCGATTATCTCACTTGATAATTCATTATTCTAGTCAGAGGGTCATATTTTCTTCAAAACTCTCAACAATAATCAATTATCACCTGCACTAGTTTGAAGAGTTTTCAGGGTTTTGGATGTCCGTTTTAGACGTTCTTTAGGTCATTTTAGGGGGTTTTAGACCCTTTCAGAGCTATTGGTGAGTGTTTCAAAGCCGTTTTCCTTTCCTAAGTGTGAGTATCAAGATGCCATGAAGAATTTCTATTATTGTGTGATTTTCGATGACTTGTAAAGGTGTTTCTGGTTGTTTAATGTATAATTCAAAGTTTCATGTGATAGTATGCAATGATTGTGTGAATTATATGTATATGTATTTATGATTGTGAGAATGATATGATGACGATGAATATGTGGTTGAATGTATGAATGGTGTTAATGAACGTAAATCCATGATCCTCATGGAGAGGTTATCTAACATCCCAAATACAGTATTGAAACCATAAAGTTAATATCATATAGTTAATCAGATAGATTAGTTAAGGGATTTGAAAAGAAGTATAAAGTTATTTCTACAGTCATCCAAGATAACCATAAAACTAACTTTATATCCAACAAGTACTAGTATCAAAACTATGTACAAGAATGATGTCTCAAAACCATCAAGGAAAGGATAAACACTAATGAAAATAAAATACTATATCACGTCAGAGCCCTCACCGCCTAAAGCTTGTTCAAACGTTACACCATCAGGCTTTGCTCACATCCATCAGATGATCATCGCTCAAGAGGATAACACATAGAACAAACAATCAAGAAACGCACAATAAGGGTAAGCTAATTGTAAAACAATTGTACATGTTAAGATAAATTCATCATTGAATTTCAAGCACACAATTAATAGAACATCATTCCCATTCACAACACTAACTCAGGCTTGGCCAAACCCTTTACAATATAATCGAGCCATGGAAGGTTCTGCACTTGTGTGGTGGAATAATTGACCCACTCAAAGCTGTCACACAAAATTAGTCCTTAAAACGCCTTTTGCCACCATGAAGAAAGGCCCCCAAGCTAGGACCTCCTGCTCCTCTCACAACATGACTCATCACTATCTAATTGAGAATGGATGATCATTACAGTGTTAGGGTAACCCCATATCGGCCTCTTACAATTTATACTATTTATACATAAATACCCTAATAAGATATTCCTCCTTGGAATTTTCTTTACCAACCTTGAAAACCATTTGAAATTATACATATGTCCATACACGTTCACATTGAATACCAACATATAACATCACTGATCCTACATCAAAGTACCATAAACAATCCAATAATGCATCTCAATTGAATTAAAACATAAGCATGGAAATAAACATGGTGATCCAAACCTTGAAACCAGAGAGGTCCACAGCCTAGTTGTGAATGTTTCCACAACTTGTGGATTTGCCTCAAGAGAAATAAATTGAAAACTAGCAAGTTCAACAACTGAGTTGTGGCTTTTTGCGCAACTTGTGGATTTACTTCAAGAAGTGTGAAATTGAAAACAGAGAAGAGCACGAACAGATTGTGGATTTTTCCATTAGTAGTGGAATTTTTAGAATAGATACTAACCTCTCATATTAGTCCCCCAACTGCATAACCAAGTCTAAAATACACTATATAGCATACCCCAACACCTCAAATTACTCACATCACTTCGGTTTCAAGTTCTCACCATGTAAAACCTCAAAATTGAACTAAAACACCTAAGATGACCCTAACAGTTTTAAACCTGATTTTTCTCATTTAAAATCTTAGACAAGTTGATGGGTGTCACAGCCCACACAAATTTAATGTGCAATTAGAAAGTGACTCCTAGGTCGTCTCTCAAGCACCAACTGCAGTTCAGAATCAGGTCTAACACGAAGTAGGGGGGTTGTGAGGTTTTGTGAATGCAAAAGAACTAAATTAAGACACAGATGCAAACAGATATGCAAACACAGATGTAAAAACTAGTTCAAAGACAAAATGAAAATGGTCGGTCATTAACTTAATTACAATGTTTCCTATCACAGATCAACAAAATAAAGCAGCGACTCAAACCTCTAAGCGAAGGCTAATCATGTTTTCATAAAAGTGAACTAAGCGAACGCAATGTTAACATCAAATCCAATTTACACCATGCAGTTTCATCAACTAAGCGAAGACTCAACACCAACTAGGCAACTAAGCGTATACCCAATTGCAAGTGCAAATACAAATTTCACATTAACCAAGTCAGAGTGGCAAACACAATCACAGTCCAGGAATCTCAAGGAAACAATGCAATTTTATTAATGACCAACCCGATCAATTTAGGCTAACATGACAACTAAATATTCACTACCAATTATACTAGATAACATTAAAGTAAATGAAAATACTAAACCTAACACTGTAATAGATAAATGTCCAGACATAATCAAAGCTATCAAAATGCAACCCTTGAACTAAAAATAAAATGCACATTGAAATAAAGCTTGAAAATTGTAAAACTAATTCATCACAGAACAAGCCGTGGCACCATTGCATAGAAAGAAAATAAAGTACTTCCAGCAGTCACCACCGTAAACCTACACCTGACCAAGCCATCACTCTTCATTCTCAAGGAGATAAGAGAAAAGAAACTAGCCAAAAATCAGCTGCCAACACGTCCCAAAGGAAGGGGACCCAACGCATCTCAAATTCAGAATATGCATCCAAGAAGAATTAAAACACCGTGAAAGCATTTTCTCCTAAATTCAAATCACCATGCAGCCTCATTATCAAAGCCAATTAAAATTTCACTGCTCCGCTCTTAAACCAAGAATGCCAAAGTATAAGTGGGTGGCGGCTCCCAAAGAAAAAGACATTGAATGCAAGTAAGAAAAAAAAAATTGTACTCAAACGTTGAAACCAAAGTCCAAAGAAAATGAATAGCGGTTGGACATCTCTTAGAACATAATGTGCTACACTAAATTAAATAGAATAAAATTTATTATCCCATCCATCTAGCAGCTTGTACTTCCACAAAGAAAAGAAAGACATGAAAGCCCAAAGGCTATAACGTGCTGTACCCTAAATTGAAGTAGCTTTTACAATATTCCCTCTCAACCGTGAACACTTTTGAAGAAAATGAAGAATAAAGCCATCAATCACTCTAACAATAATAATCTTCTATCTGCATTCACAAATCCATCCAGGCCATGATGTGCTCTCCCATTCATCCAAAATCCAAAAACAACAACATGGTTCAAAGAAAAAGAAGAGCCTCGTGCAGAAAACGTTCCCGGCCAAAGAAAGAAAAAGAAAAAAAAAATGTGTCGGTTGTTCTCAATCCCTAGGACCATATGTCTCAAAAAAAATGGGGTGGGGTCCACCCTAAAAGAAACCCTAGGGTGACATGTGTCTTACACTTTTGGGCCCATCATAAATTTTGCCAACATTGGCCCAATGTGCACAAGTTTAATGAAAGTTTCTAGACAACTAAGTTACAATTTAATTAAAAATGAAATGCCTAATTGTAGAGTCTTTAATGGCCATGCCTCCATCCTAATGCTCCAAAAGATATCTCCAAAATTTCCCTGCAACTAAAAATGCAATTAATTAGCTCAGAAAATTAAAATTAATTAAAATTAGAATTTCCGGTCAAATTAAGCACAATTAGCAGAAACAGGAAAATACTGGACATTTAAGCACAATTCCCTGATTTATTTAAGTGTAATAAACTAAATGAAATCAATAAAATATCAACTTATCGCAAGTCCTAATAGGTTTAATAACAGACCTCTAACTTCCCAATATAGTTTACACTCGATGTTTCAAAATCTTCCTACTCAAAACCCCTTTTTTACACCAAAACACCTCAAAACTTCAACTATAAACCACTTCTTTGCTACAAGACAAATTTCACTCATAAAAAATTTTTAAAAGTCTCCAATTACCTCATGACAACTCCTAAACAATTACTTTCTCACCTCAGCCTCTCTTTCTCAAACCCACCCATCAAAACCTCCCTTTTTAGCCTTAAAATTTCCTATTTCTTCTGCTGAATATAAAACAAAGACTTATGACAGTTTGAAAACTCATTTTTCATCCAATTTAGTATCTCAAATTCATCACACTTAATACCTACATCAAAAATCACATTTCACCTCATAATTCATCATTCACTAGTTTTCACATAAATACACAACATATACAAACAACTCAACATACTAGATTTCTCAATTCAATGCAATTTCACAATTCAATCAACATTTTACCATACAAACATTGACTATAACTTGCCTAACAACAAAATCAAATAAAACTAGCTTCCCTTACCTTATGGAGAACTACAACAGCTCTAAAAATCTCCAACCGTTGCTTTTACCGTAAAGAATTTAGGAAAGCCTACAAATCTGTTAAGACTTCGGCAAGTGTACCGAATCGTATCAAGTAATAATAAGTGGTAAGACCAGGTATCATTTTCCCAAGAGACTTATGGCACTAAACAATTGTGCTTTTGCTTAACCAATTAAGACTTATACGAACAATATTTTGGGGTTTTGAATGTGTTGTGTGGAAAAATAAACATGAATGCAATTTGATCAGTTGAGGCTAAACAAAAAAGTTGATGGATGATGTTCATAATATGAGATGAATTTGTTGTTAGGGTTTAGATTTCACCTAATCACTCTAATGCATAAACGAATTCATCTTCTTCATTAATGTTAATGCAACTTTCTAAATTACCCTAAACCTGATGTCTCGGCGAAGAGAGCCTACTCCCAATTACTAGTTTACTATGTTTAGTCTCCCTAGTAATTAGTCATGCATTTCAATGCACAGAAGCTTAAAGCAACTAACCGTCCTATTCCTATGTCTAGGTAATTTTTCATAATCAAAAGAATTCCCCTCATGTCTAGATTTCCCTGTATGTGTCCATATCGACAAAATCAATGATCATGACATTGAACGAGTTAAACATTGCAAGCATAAAGTATAGAGAAGAAAACCCTAACAAATAATTAATGAAAGCATATATATTCAAGAACAATTCAAATACAAGACAGTTTAAAGGTTACATCTTCCCCAATAACAAATGAGGTTAGTTCTCCATCGTCATGAAGAAGCTAGATGTACAATGGAATGGAAGAGATAAAACACTAGAAGGAGAAGAGGAGAGCTGTCACCACCTCCAAATTTGCCCCCAAAGAGGTGAAAAGTGTGTTTCTGTGCCTAAGCCATCAAAAGATACATTCTCTAGGGTGTCCAAGTCTTTAAATAGGGTAGAAAAATAACAAAAAATAGGTCCAGGCCCAAAACAGATCATAAAAGCAAGGTTTAAACCCTTTAACCATCCCTATTTTGGAGCGTTTTCCCAATTTCATCCCCTTCTTATTAAAACTCCCAATTGAGTCCTTATAAGAGTTAATTTCAATCAATTTAGTCCTTTCCGTTAAAAAAAAGTTAACACCGTGAAGTTTTGTACAATGAGATGGATGAGGTGTTTATTTATGTAACGTGGATGAAACACGTGGCATTTAGCAAAATTTAATAATTTAAAATATTTTTTTTTCAAACCAGAAACCAATTAGGTTTCTGCCTCCTCCACTTGAGCAAAGAGCACAGAGCCTCCTTTGCAGAAAAGGGACCTTAGAGAGGCACCAGATTCCTCTCCATGCATACACAGATTTCTCCTTCCTTGTCTCTTCTCCGAATAGCAGTTTCGACTGGCGCCGCCACACCTCCGTTTGGTCAGTCAAGGGTCATCGTCGGTTGTGCTGCCTACGACAGAAGCGTCATTGCCGCTTGTGGCAGACCAACCTTTGGCTTTGCTTCCTCGCTCCCCTCTGAAACTGAACCAAATAAAGGTTGCATAGAGACGTTTTGTTCTTGTGGTTGGGTGTGATGGTGAATGTGTATTATTGCACAGAGACAGTATCTTCATCCTATTTTTCCTTCCCAAATAAAAAAAAAAACGCAGAAAGCCGATGATGTTTTTCATGCATATAGAATGGGATTAGAGCTAAGGATATAAAGGGAGTTAATTTAGGAAGATTCTGCAATCGGAGGGGAGGAGATTGGGGAAGTAAGAAGTGAGACGATGGCTTCAGATGGGAAGAAAAGCGATGATATGGATTCGTTGTTTAACCCTGCTGCCGATATTGAAATTGGAGTTGAAGCAGAGGTCCGACAAGACAATTACAATGGTAGTGATGCGCTGACAACATCGCAGCCCCTTGACAAGAATCTCTTCTCCGACCTCACGCTTGTGGTGGATCCCCTCCAAAGGTTTCTGAAAAGGGATTTAGGATTTAATAAAACTGAATTTGGGATTCAATCAGTTTGGGATTAAAGGTCTGCGAAGATGATGGCTCTGTCTCGGTGGTTGGAAAATGAGCGAAAATCGCAATTTAGGGTTTTTGGTGTGTAGAGATTTGGGGCTTTCTGTGTTTCAGATTTTGCAGGTTGCAAGAAAGTGTTTCGTGATAAAGGAGATGAAGCGAGGAGCTTCGTTTCGCGGTGATGCTCTTGGTGACGCTGTGATTTTGGAGTTTTTACACTACAAGTTTCGAGATTTGATGGTGGTTCTAATGAAACTCACGATGGCTTTTCCTTCCGGTGGCGAGATGGTGGAGGAGACGAGCATCGCTAGCAGTGATGGAGCGTG
Organism: Vigna radiata var. radiata; assembly: GCF_000741045.1. Lineage (NCBI taxonomy): Eukaryota > Viridiplantae > Streptophyta > Magnoliopsida > Fabales > Fabaceae > Vigna > Vigna radiata. The sequence continues at coordinate 187,282 of NW_014543815.1, read as the reverse complement.
ATGAACTCTAGTATGCCACGTTTCATCTCTAGTCCATGCCACGTTTTTAACCATTTTTACAAAAATAACATGTCATCCTCCGTGCTGTATAAAAAGTTAACTCCGTTAAATTTAGTTAATGGAAAGGACTAAATTGATTGAATTTAGCTATTAAGAGGACCTAATTGGGAGTTTTAATAAGAAGGGGATGAAATTGGGAAAACGCTTCAAAAATAGGGACGATTAAAGGGTTTAAACCTAAAAACAACAGAAAATTTCACCCAGATCCACGAAAATGGTGCTCAGCGCTACAGTACCGCTCAATGGTAGGTGCAGCACTCAAAATGGCCCCTAGCGGTGTCGCCCAAGCGAAAAACAATGAAAAACTGGTCTAGAGACTGGCACTCAGCACTAGGTCGGCGCTCAGCGCCACCTGTGGTTTTGAAAAACTGCACTCTGGTTCCCTTTTCAGCATTCTGGTTGACTTGTTGACTTTTCTGGTTGACGAGTTGACTCTTTGGTTGATTGGTTGACTTTTGTGCATTCAACCCTTCTTTCAAATCATTCCAAAAACCTACAAAAATCAAGGGAATTTAGTGATAAAATCATAAAGTATAACCTTATCTCTCTTATTCACAAAACTAAAGCAAAATCATGAGTCAAAGCAAGTTTCTAAGTCAACAAGGGTGCATTTGACATCAAAATTAAGTATAAAAATAACGGTTTTTCAACCGTTATCAAAATCACTAATTGGTGATTGAACAGAGACCTTAGAACTCCAATTTGACTAAGAATCAAGGGAGAAAAACTCTGGATATATGCATAAATAGATTTACAAGCATGATCAAAGACCGAGAATGGAAGGGGGAAAATGGTAGAAACTTACCTGCTCTAAACAAAGAATCAATCAGATAGAAGTAGAGAGTTCTTCGTCATGATCCCCTAGGAACAACCTGATCATTAGAGAGTAAGAAAAGGTAGAGAGAAGTGAGAGAGAGTTAGGAGAAAAAGTTCTAGAGAGATAATCAATGTTTTAAGTAATGAAATGAGTTTTATGATTTCTATTTATATTAACAAATTATTTTAAAAGTTGTCTCATTATTTTAAAATATTTATCTACTCTAATACTTTATTTTATAGGTTCCTTCAGGTGGTGTCCTTAGTGTTGTTTGTATGAATTATCAGAGTTAATCCGGAGGTTTATCCTGACGCTCTCAATAACCTCAATCTCAAGTATAGATGGATTGTTATGTGGTGGGGATAACATATGGTCCTAGTCTATGGTCACCAGTTAGGGACATAGGCGCTGACGGACTAACCTTGTGGATGACATAGGTTGGTGTTTGTATTTAAATTTGAATGGGTATTATTGGAGGCCACCACAAGTGCATGAACCACTGTAGCTCAACATTCATACTATATCCAAATGAGTCAAGTCTAATATTATAATATGATTATGATGTATGTTTAGTATGTGCGTAATATAATGAATAATGGAATTTCTATTGTATTATGATGAATTGTTTTGCCACTAGCTTATTCTTGCTTGTGTGTTGTCTATCTATTTATTGTTTTCTCTTTTGCAATGATCACCTAAATGGTGTGAGTTTAGGGAGACAATCTTGCAGTTGCTCTAACGGGAGGTAATGATGAAGCAGAGGTGTTAAATGGATCTACATAAATACATCTCTTTTTGTAGAAAGTTTGTTTTACCTAGTTGTTCTTTTAGCATCTATGTAACTAAGTTAAATATTTTTTTTTCACTAATGAAGAGTGGACTTAACTTATAACCTACATTGATATTTCATTGTAGGAAATTTAAATTTAGAGTAATGATATTTTCACAACAGAAAACAAAATACACTTAGATTATAATTCAAAATAATAATATTTTAACTATATGTAGATTTCTCTTGAATTTATTAATTACTAACTGATGGGCTGTCGCAACCCATGCAAATTTAATGTGCATAAAGAATGCAGTATAGTACTAGGAAGTGACTCCTAGGTCGTCTCTCAAGGACCAAATGTGGTTCGAGGATTAGGTCAAACACGAAGTGGGGGAGGGGGGTTTTGAAATTGTTTTTGCGACTAGAAATTAACTAAATTAAAACTAGAAATTAAATACAACCAAACATATGCTACACCACTTTTTTATATAATAAAGGGGTCAAATGAATCTAAAAGAGAGAAAAGATTTGGATGCACCCGTGACCATATGCTATACCATATCTCCAATTTAAAAGACTAAATAAGCAACGGTGCTGGAATTAAAATCTAATTTAAGAATGCTTGATTAAACTAAACAGCTGCAGGGGACGAAGAAAAAAAAATAAAAGCCAACACTTTTCCAGAAATGTGAATGAAATCCCGTGTGTGCATATTTAGCAACCAGCGTGCTGCTTCCATACTAAGCACCGTTCAACAAGTGAAATAAGCAATTCAAATTCAACTTGAATACGTAAGTTACCGTGCATTTCATTCTAGGCAAAATGAAAATGTCTGTGTGTGCAAAATGAAATTGAAAGAAAAAAAAAAAGAACACGTCTCTTGTCTAAAGGAAATGAAGATGCTTCTCAAATTCATCCAAAATCCAAATACAAAGCCATAGTTTTCAGAAAACTCCACATCCCAACGTTGCAGCCCTATGTAATCTCCCAAAAATGAGAGTGACGGTTGGAAGGGAATATCCTAGGACCATGTGTCCTCCAAAAATGGGGTGGGGTCCACCCTAAAAGAAACCCTAGGGTGACAAGTGTCATCCTACTCTTTGGGCCATCATGTTTTTGCCAAAATTTAGCCCAATGTGAACAAGCTTAATGAAAGATTCCTAGACTACTAATTTACAATGTAATTAAAATTTGAAATGCCTAATTGTAGAGTCTTTAATTTATTTGCCTCCTTCCTAATGCTCCAAAATATATCTCCAATATTTTCCCTACAATTAAAAATGAAATCAATTAGCTCAGAATATTCAAATTAATTAAAATTAGAATTTCCGGTCAAATTAAGCACTATTAGCAAAAACGGGAAAAATACTGGACAATTATGCACACTTCCCTGATTAAATTCGGTACAATAAACTAAGTGAAATCAATAAAATATCGATTCATCACTAAGTTTCTGATGAATTTTAATTTTTTGGGTTAAATATGTTTTTAGTCCCCCAACTATCATGCGATTCTAGATTTAGTGCCTCTTTGAAACTTTGATATACTTTGGTCCTTGTCCTTAAAGAAAATGTAATTTTTAGTCCTCCAAAAGTAACGACGTTAAATTTTGGTCTCAGGTGGCTAACGGTGTGCCATGTTTGATGTCACCTTTCATGGTAAATGTGTGTCACACTTTTATTTATTTTTTAATGAAACTCATAAGAGGGGTTTATCAATCAGGGTTCTTTAGTTTTATCTTCAATCAAGCAAAATTAGAAATTAGAAATCGTGAATGTGAGGTTATTCAAGCTGAGATTAAGGTTCTTCTTTGCGTTACGGTTCTTCTTTGTTAGTTTGCAGTTTTCTCTATTTGCTCGAGGAAGGAGAAGACACAAAAACTTGAATTGGTTCGTTTATGGAGGTCGCGATTGATTCTGTGCATGGAGGTTGAATCCGGAACAAATAGACGAAAATTAAGATTTTTGTGTGACTGCGATTTGAATTTGCTATTCAGGTGAGAATGGGCATATTTGGATTGAAGCGCAGGAACCTTCTGGAAATGTCCAACTTGGTTGGTGCTATCCACCAGTGACAATCACAATGACTTCAATTTCTCATTGTTTACAAGTTGATCCAAAGAACACTTACTGTCAGCTGATAGGACAATTATGTGTGTTTGACAGTAGTACGGAAGTTAAGTGCGCTTTTCTTAAACAGGATGTGCAACATTTTCCAGATTATTGTGTGTTAAATTTCTGAAGTTTGTTTCTTGTTTGGGCTTAGGCCTATGTTACGATTCTATTCTGCAACCTCTGGTTCAATCCCAAAACTCTTATATAAAATCTTCTATTGTATCTGTTCAAACTCTTGAGTCTATGCTTGACTGAGAACAAACCTGCGTATGAGCATTGCCCTAGTCCATAATGGCTAAAAATAAGATGTCATAATACATCACGAACTACTTTTCTTCCTGCTATCAGATCTTTGAAAATATTTTTTCATAATTAGAAAAGGTGTTAATCATATTAATCAATAAATCTGGGATAAATGAATAATTAAAAATTAAAGGAAACTTACTTAAGAGGACAAAACCCTGCTAAGTCGAATGAGTGGCTCAAGACCACAAGCAGCAAAGGCAATGATGCGAAGGGTTGAGATCAATTGAAGTAAAACATGATTCCTTTGTAAAGCATCATATAACCTGAATAAATATTATAATCTTGTAGATACACAAATTAGAAATATTATAACATCATCTTGCAGATAAAATAGAAACATATCACTTGACAACATATATTTATACAAAATAATTAATTGAACTAAAACTTATTTTAGTTCATTTTAAAATATAAAAAGAAATATGATTCATTTAATCGTAATACCACTAAGCAAACATTTTCTTTAACGTTTATATATGCTCTAGCTAAGATATAATATTTAACTTATATTATTAGTTTAACTGGAATCTTTGTTAATATTTTCTAGAAAAGTAACGGGATCCAACTTGAATAATTTTTAAATGATAGTTTTTCCTTCACGTTCATAACTTTCTTCCTGCATTCCATAAGTCCAAGCTGATTCATTAACAAGGAGAGAGAAGCCAACCTTGTGAAAATAACACCAGTAAATTCCACCATAGGAGTTCCACTCCCTCCACCCAGTATTAGGACAAACTGACATATAAACACATTACAGTTGGAGGCACGTGTCTTATTGAAGCATGTAGTCTACTTAAAAGATGGAGTGTCGAAGAGTCTTGATTCTGTTACTTCAAAAATCATTTTTTTATCTACTGTCTATAGTTCCATCTCGAACTGAAGCTTTCTCTAATTTCGTAGTTGGATTTCCAATGTCCCCTAAAACTATAGATAGATAAAATGTATCCATTCAAGATTGAAACACCTGAAATTGAATAATCTAACACGACAACTCATTTACCATGTTGATTCTCGTCCCATTATATATATAAATTAATTAATTAAGGAAGGTATAATCGGTTGATTATTATTTGAGTATTTAAATTTGGACATTGGATTAGGGTTTTGGCTAACGTGATGATTTTGAATTAAGTATGGAAGTTGCATCCAGAAAGAAAGGAACTTTTATCATTACCTAAGCAACATGGTAGAGGAGGAGTATAGGAAGGGATGCGGAGGTAGGTGATGGTGATGGTGTCGTTGAAACATTGTTGATGGCATTAAAAAAGGGAAGGGGAGAGTTTAAATGTTAGATGAACTCGGCCCAACAGCTTGGCGCCGCACACCCAATAGAAACGACCTATTGGACCGTTGTAAACAGAGAGAACGAGGATGAGAGACTTTTTGGAGAAGTGGCGGGGTCAAATTCGAAGGTCGAGGCAAAGGTAGGGGTGTCAAGGGTAAAGGCCGAGGTGGAGAGAGGGAGAAGGGTCATTAGCCATGGTAACTATGAAGAGAAAATGTTATCAAACCTGTAATCACACATGGCAAACGTTAGCAATGAAACATTTCATCATAGGTGGTCAGACGTTAGCCAACTCAGGCTATTTTTAATGGCGTTTGTTTTGAAGGACGAAAAATTATAGTTTTTCTAACACTAGTAAAAAATTGACTTTTTACAGCACACATTATGACGTGGTTTACCAGAAACCGCAGCATAATACTGCTCAGTGGCATTTTTGAAAATAAAATGAACTTATAGGTCGCGGTTGCTCTGAGAACTACGGCCTATTCCCCAGTCAAAGTTCTGCCTTTGACGCCACGTCAGAAAAATAATATATTGCAGGGGAATAGGCCGCGGTTCTACTAGCAACCACGACCTATTCCCCTACGAATTTATTTCAGGGGCTGACAACGCGAAGAATTTCAGAAGTTGCAGGGGGAATAGGCCGCAGTTACTCTGAGAACCGCGGTCTATTCCCCTGCAACCTTCTGATATTCCCCATTAGTCAGTCCTGCAATAAATTTGCAGGGGAATAGGTCGTGGTTCTGCTAGCCATCGCAGCCTATTCTCCTGCAAATTTATTTCAGGGGCTGACAACGCGGAGAATTTCAAAAGTTGTAGGGGAAATAGGCTGCAGTTGCTCATAGACCCGCGACCTATTCCCTCTGCAACCTGTGTGGAGGCAGTTGAACGTTATTCTGAAAATAATAAAAGTGGGAGTTAGACTGCGGTTGTCTGTGGAACCGCTATCTATTCCCGTATTTAGGACAATAGGCCGCGGTTTCTCCCCAACCGCGGCATAAAGTTTGGTGAAAATTTTCAAAATTGTCATTTCATTTTAATTTTTATTTTTTTAATGGGAGTAGACTGTGGTTCTCCCTAAGAACCGCGATAGTAACGTTTAATTAGGTTAAAAAAAAAAAGACAGTGAAGAGTTTCTTCTTCCTCGCGAAGAAACTGCTGCAACTCTCTATATGCTCTCCTCTCCGTCGTGCTGTGTGTACTCTGTGCATTGTCTCCGCCGCCATGCCATTCCTCTGAATATTTCAATCATTTGCTGCTCTTCTCTTCGGCATGCCACCATTCTGTCGGAACTCTTCGCCGCGCCATTCTTTCTCTGCTCTCCGTCGTGCCACCATTCGTCGTAGTCGCCGCGTCAAACAGGTAAATTTTTCAAATAACCCGTCTTTATTTTTTGATCTTTTTTGCTATGGCTTTGATTGCTTTTGTCGAATTTGCTGTGGATTTGGTCGTTCATTGAATTTAAAACTGCGTATTAGTCGAATTTGCTGTGTTCTAATATCCTTTGTAAAGAATGTGATGTTATAATGAGTTGGGGTGATTGGCCACTTTTCCTCTACTTTTAAGTTTGAAGATGACCATGAGAGATGTGTGCTGTAATTGCTTATCAAATAAAAAACAACTTCTTTTTCCACTTAATAAAAACAAAATATTAAATAATGTTTTGTCCCTCTTAGGTTGGCATCTTTCAATGAGTATATACGGCTTGAATTATTAACATTGGTATTATTGCATTCTTAAGGTGGCTGGGTGACTATATCTACAACTTACCAGCAGCCTTAATTGATAAACCACACGACACATAATTAAAAAAATAATTAGGAAAAAGTATCACTTAATTTCTCATTTAAAAGTGAAAATGCTTTGGGAACAAAAACTTATATTTTCCTCTCATATACCTATCAACTAAAAATAAATTTATAATTATAAATGAATACAAACTTTATTTTATGAATTCTGTAAAGTTAAATTATGCTTGATTCCAATTTTTAACATTCTTCCACGGTTTTACATGCAACAGCTAAATACAAGCTGCAAAATTATAAACACACGTCTTTTAATTTTTCTACACCTATCAAGGGAGTATTTTCGTGTTGGTCTTTTAAGTGTTGATAAAATTAGAAAAATTTTAGGTGAATAAAACCACTAAAGATGTTTTAAGCTTAACTTTATTTTAATTGCAGTAGTGTAAAAAAGGCTTTTAAGTCTCTTACAAAAATATCAGACTTAAAAAACATTCGGTGAAAATTTTATAAATAAAAGATGATATTTAAGTCTGTTAATCTAATAAGAAAGTTAAATTTATGTTTAAAAAATATGTGATGGTAATTTTGTAAATAAAAAAAATTAGTTTAAGTATGTTAATCCGATAACAAACTTACACGTTTTTATTTTAAGTCTATTTAAAGATAATGAGACTTAAACTTTACACTTATAACATAACATATGCTAATACTAAAATAAAAAATTAAACCTATCTTTTTAATTTTCTTTTTACGTTTCAGAGAGCTAAACCCTCTCATTTCTCTCCCTCCCCATCTCCACGCAGTCTTTCTTCCTTCATCTTCCATCTCCATACCAATAATTTGCTTTTCAATCTCTCATCCAACCTTTCTCCTTTCCCATTTCCACACCAATAATTTGCTTCTCAATCTCTCATCCAGTCGGCAACGACGACCTCTGGCGACTCACCGGCACTGATGTGTTGACGGAATATGCCAACCAACTTTCGTGTTCCAGCGTTGAAGGGATGGCTTTTGAAGTTGCGATTTTGGGATTGGAGATTTTGATTTGGATAATTTCGTGTGTTCTTGGCTCATCTGCAGATTGTTGGTGCGTTTTGGGGTTAGGGTTTCAAATTGGGGATTTGGTTTTCTAATTCTGGCTTTCGGGTTTCCGTGGTGGTTGATGGTGTAGTTCGGTGTCTCCAATAACTAATGTGCTTCCTCTGTCTCTGGTGCTTCTTGTCTCTCTTATCAGGAAAGCTTCTGAAGATTGGGTACGAGTATTTTTTTTTTTGCTGCCAATAATACATTGCTTTTTTTAACACATTTTACTTAGGCTCTTTAGGTTTAGGTGGTTACCATTTAGCCTTTCAGACAAAAATTTTATGGAAAATTTTGGCAGGGGAGGCTATAGAAAAATGTTGAATATATTTTTTTTTTAGAATATAGAAATAAGCATTTTATCAGTATGTGCTTACAAGTTTGTGAATTACCTTACATATTTTGTTAACTCCTCATTTTATCTTATTTTTATTTGGTTAAAAGCTCTTTTTGGTCCCTGTTTTGGTTCGGAAAATTCGAAATGGTCTCCATGTTTTTTTCGTGTTCAATTTGGTCCTAAAGAACGTAATTGGTGTTCATTTAAGTCCTTTTCACTAACTCCGTTAAAATTGTTAACGGCAAGCTGTCCAACTGGACAGTCAGAGAATGAAATGTCATTTATTTACTTACGTGGATTTAATGAGGTGGATTTATTATTTTTGAAATTTTTAGTAGATGAAAAGGGCATTGCATACAGAAAAGTGGGTATTCTATCATTTCTCTGCTTCAGCTCCTTGTCATTGTCCAGATGAGAATCTCTCCAGTCCATAAAAAGCATTTTATCTACATCATATGGGTGTTCATCAACCTCAGCCAGAATCCCATAAGCCACTTGGTAACCTGGGTTATACGGTTTATCATACTGAACCAAGCATCTTGAAAACCCAGTTGCATCAAGAACCACAGTAGCCTGAACAGTGACACCATCATTACAAATCAGCAAAGATTTGGTATCCTCGTGAATAATCTTGATAACTTTGGCTTGGTGTAACTTGACACCATTTGAGATACATTTCTGCAGCATCTTTGATTTCAGCAGCTTCCTATTGACCCTACCATAAGGCCTATCAAGATCTAAAACCAAACCCCTAAAAATTTCCCAAATTCAGAAACCCTAAAACTAAACCCCCGAAAAATTCCCAAATTCAGAAACCCTAAAACCAAACCCCCAAATTACAAGATCAAAACCCTCAACCTATAATTGTCAACCTGCAGAGAAGAAATAGAAACACAAGAACAACCTTAAATCACAAGCCAAGAAACTGCGAAGCATCCTCCCCGTGAGCCCTAGCGTTGTGAAAAAGGATTTGCATCTTGATTACAGCTGGTCATGAATTTTGTATTTAAAACATAAAAGCATCTCATCTCATAGTGTTTTTGAACTAATAGGGAAAGCAAAGACGCATCGACTTGTGAGAGTGGCTCTCTACCCCATTGTGAAGGAGAGTTTCCAAATATATTACAATCACAGAAATATTGAATATCTTCATTGATCGTTTCATTGACATGGAGGTCATGGATCAGTACATCAGAGACAGAGCACAAAATAAGAAAAACCAAATCCAAGAAGAAAACAAAGAAGAAGAACAAGAAGAAGCAGAGGAGGAGAAAAATTAAATCAAGCCTTAATTTAATTTTGAAAATAATAAGCCTAATATTAGAAAAAGAATTTCAAAAATAATAAATCCACCTCATTAGATCCACATAAGTAAATAAATGACATTTCATTCTCTGACTGCATCGTTGGACAACTTGCCGTTAACAATTTTAACGGAGTTAGTGAAAAGAACTTAATTGAACACCAATTACGTTCTTTAGGACCAATTTGAACACAAAAAAAAACATGGGGACCATTTCAAATTTTTCGAACCAAAACTGAGACCAAAAAGAGCTTTTAACCTTTTTATTTCTCTTGTTGGAATCCTTTGATGGAAATTCTTCAGACTATCTCACAGATTAGATTATGCTTATAGATTTGTGTATTCTACTTCCTAATTTCTTTTTCCATCTTTTATATTTTGTATAACAGAAGCATTTTCAAAATGACATGTCCATGAACAACAATGATATAGACGTTTTGCAAGATCAAAAGTGGTCGTCTATATCCTGGAAGAAGTTGTAGGTTGGAGACATTGTGAAGGTGAGTGTGCTATGCATTTTTGTTCTAGTTTATTTTTACATGTCTATATTTTGAACTATATTTTGAACTAGTACGTATTAAAGTAAAAACAGATCAGTATTAAGTAAAAACTGAGATTAAGATAAATAAGTACATTGATATATTAAAGTTTTGAGAACTTAAGGATCTAATTTAAATTTAATGATAATACGTTATTTAAATTCAAACTAAAATATAATTTAATATAGATCTAAAGTTTCATTGCAGTAGCATGATTTTTATCATATTAATTTGATAGAAAACTTTTAAATTGACACTAGAAAATTCATTTTTAAGGCTTCCTTTATTTTTCTTTTATTTCTTGACTTTCTTTTATTGTACATTTCTTTCGTTTATTTTATTATTTATTATATTTAATTTTCTTCTTTTTACAGGGTAACAGGAAGATTAGTTGTAAACAATTTATGAAGTTTTCATGTAATGGACAAGTTATCTCCTACAACGTGAAGATTAATTTGAGTACTTTGAATTTATTCGAACATATTTATATTAAAAATTGAAATGTAATATTAAAATATATAGTTTCCAAATTTTTCATATGTTTAAGATTTTTTATTTCAATCTTAATTTATATAATTTGGCTAAGTTTGGGTTAATTTATTAGATAATTTGATTTTTGTCATTTTAGGTTTTGATTTAATGATAAAATAAATAAAATTAAAAAATAATAAATTTAAGCTGGTCACAATAAATTTAAATTAGTTATATTTTTTTATAATTGGACAAAGATTTAAGTCTGTTGGTCATCAACAGACTTAAAATTTAAGTCTTTTGGTCATAACAGACTTAAAATTTAATCTGTTGGTCAATATCAGAAGGTTGCAGAGGGAATAGGTTGCGAGTCTGTGAGCAACTACGACTTATTTCCCTTGCAACTTCTGAAATTCTTCGCGTTGTCAGTTCCTCAAATAAATTTGCACGAGAATAGGCCGCGATGGCTTGCAGAACCGCGGCTAATTCCCTTGCCAATTTATTGCAGGGCTGACTAATGGTGAATATCAGAAGGTTGCCGGGGAATAGGCCGCAGTTCTCAGAGTAACGCGGCCTATTCCCCCTGCAACTTCTGAAATTATTCACGTTGTCAGTCCTTGAAATAAATTTGTAGGGGAATAGGTTGCGGTTGCTAGTAGAACCGCGGCCTATTCCCCTGCCAATTTTGTTGCAAGGCTGACTAGTGGGGAGTGTCAGAAGGTTGGTCAATAGCAGACTTAAAATTTAAGTCTGCCGAATCTAAGTCTGTTATAAAACAGACTTAAAAAGTCCAAAATAACAGACTTAAAAAGTCCAAAATAACAGACTTAAAAAGCCTGTTTTGTACTAGTGTTGATCGTTATACTGTATCTTATTTAAAAATAGACGTAATGAAGTTTAATTTTGTTTTAACTCATACTTAATTTAGTGTTTCTACAAATAATGATGTTTTATTGTTCAAAGTTTATTACAATTCATTTGATCTTGTATTAAAATGTAAAAAAAAAACTCCAATAAAATTAAAATAATAAAAAGTATATGTTTGACTCTTTTAATTACAAAATTTATAATGTTTTAGTGTTTGAATTTTTTTTTTTACATAAACTATATAATTTTTGACCTAAATCGTCGAATTTTCTTCTTTATTAATAGTTCGACCTGAATTTAATTGAAATACCATTTATAAGAGAGTAAAATTTTAAAAATGAAACTAAAATAAAGGTTTATGAATGAAAAGAGATAAAATTTAAGGAGTTTACTATTTGAAATATTTATGTATAAATACCATAAAAGTTAAGAATTAGTTAGGATGAAATTAAGGTAGTGTTTGGATTGGAGAGATCATTTGAGGAAATTAGAGTGAATAGATACAGAAAAGATTGTGGTGTTCTTGGATTAAAGGATTTGAAGGAATGGACCAAGAGATTTGAAGAAAAAATTTATGAAAATTTGTGAATGATAAGGTCAATATGATAAATTTGTGAAAATTTATTTTCTAATATAATATGTATGATTGTATGACTGGATTGATTGTATGATTCAATTGATTTAATATGGGAAATTATATAATTGTAATTTTGTAATATTTAGGAATGGATCAAAATTGGATTAATTTACCACGCATTAGTGTTGAGTACAAGAGAGGGGTAGAGGAATTTATACAATTTGCACAACGTAATGAGGGTACAAGTGATGATGAAGTGAAGTTTAGATGTCCTTGTGTGAACTTTTTGAATGGGAGAAAGTTGAACGCAACCCAAATTAGAGAACATCTTATATGTGATGGTTTCCTAAGATGCTATACAACATGGATATGGCATGGCGAAGAAATGCACTTTCTGACTGACTCCCAAACTGAAAATGTTATTGATTCCACCATGGAAGAAGATCGACTGGATGAAGAAAAATTAGAGGACATGATCCGCGATGTTGGCGCAGAAAATTTTGCCAAAGCTCATGTGTATGGGACGATGTCGACTGATTCGAAAACACCTTTGTATGTTGGTTCAACTAAGTTCACACGTTTGTCAGCAATGTTAAGGCTCATGAATTTGAAGGCGAGTAATGGATGGACTGATAAGAGTTTTATAGAATTGTTGACGTTGTTGAATGAAATGCTGCCAAATGGAAATACATTACCCACTTGTAATTATGATGTGAAGAAAATTCTTTGTCCAATGGGTATGGAGTATAAAAGGATACATGCTTGTCCCAATGACTGCATTTTTTATAGGAAAGAGTTTGAATTTTTGACAAAGTGTCCAAAATGTGGGTTATCACGATACAAGTCAAAAAACAATAGTGAAGATAATGGTCAGATAGGAAAAAATGGATCTACTTTGAAAGTAGTATGGTACCTTCCAATAGTGCCCAGACTTAAGCGTTTGTTTGTGAGAGAAAAATTTACGGGCTGCTTTGTCATCCAACTGATTCAAAGCAATGGAAAAATATTGATCAACAATTCCCCCAATTTGGTAAAGAGTGTAGAAATCTTAGACTTGGTTTAGCCACTTATGGAATGGACACATTTGGTAATCTGAGTACCAATCACAGTTGTTGGCCACTTATATTGGTAATTTACAACTTATCTCCTGCATTGTGCATGAAGAGGAAGTACATGATTGTCTATGATGATATCTGGTCCAAAGCAGCCTGGAAATGACATAGATGTTTATCTAAAGCCACTAGTTGAAGACTTGAAGTTTTTGTGAGTTGGTGGGGATGAAATATTTGATGCATTCGCTTCTGAAACTTTTGTGATGCGTATAATGTTATTTTGCACCATGTCAATACCCAATTTCGTACGGGTAATTAAACAAAAATATTTAGAATTAAGAAGTAATAAAATAAAAGGCAAAATAAGTTTCATATTTATTTTTCTCTCTAAAAAAACTTTTATTTTATTTTATCTTATTTTACTTTTTATTTTATTTTATTTTATCCTGTTTTATTTTATTTTCTTTTCTTTTATCTTATTTTAATTTATTTTTATTTATTTCATTTTGTTTTATTTTATTTTCTCTCTTTTTCGACTTTATCTATATATTTCACTTTTACATTATTTTTTTTATTATTATATGGTTTTTCTTTTTAATTTGTTTTTATATTTCAAAATTAAAAAAAAAAAAACAAAAGAAGAATTTTCTTAAGTAACATGTGCATGTTGTGACCATTTGAGAAGAGAGAAGAAGAAATCAGAATAACCAAAGGTCAATTGAGCTGTCCTGCAACGTTATTTTGTTACTTTCTTAGAGCACAGGACACATAGTAATGCTTAAAATGTATGTGTTCAATTAGTAACAGAAAAGGATTTGGTTCCTATTTCTTCTCACGTTGAACCGGTGAACTGCATACATTCATAAAAGGAAAAAAATTGAATATTTTGTTTATCATCCAATACAACAAACATGAAAAAAAAGGGAAAAAAAAGGGAAAAAGAGAAGGAATACAATAGTTAACTTCGTTCCTTCTTTTGAATGACGGTCTTTTCTTTATACCCCTTCCTACGACGTTTTCTATCCTACAACACACGATACACAATACACGCAATCAAATGCTTTCCGTTTTCAAGAAAGAAAATCTTGTACACGCCATGGTTGCTGTCACTTGTTTTACCTTAAAGGGGATGGCGTTTGGAATGTGTGGCGGCTTTGCCAGGGGCTCCTGGTTCTTAGTCTATTCCTACAGGCTGAATGACAGTAAGGAAAGGACTTCCAGAGAGAAAAGAGTCAGATACACTGATCAGCGGGAGAAAAGAAAACGAGAAAAAGGGAGGAAACCAGGGGCATTGAGGGATGATTCACTCAACAACAGAAAATCCTCTTCGGCTCTAATCTTTCTCTGCTCCATTCACTCCCAACACCTCAGTTTGAACATTCAAGATTCACCACCAATACCGAACCCTCACATTTCGGGAGAGAGCTCTTGACACCAGCACCAACGTTACTCATCTTGTTACAACAACCATAGTAAGGAAGCTCTAAGAGGTAACTGACTAAACTTATCGCATTTTATTTACAATGAATACCTGTATTCTTCGCCGCTTATGTATGATCGTTGTTGAATATCTAGAGCTGTTAAATATCTAGAGCTGTTAGAAGCCTTTGTACTTTACTGCATATGTATGCCTGCCATCGAATATCATGCACGCTGTATATCCTGCACGCTGTATATATATCCTGTTTATCTTTCCCTATCCATTCTGTTCGACACTCGACACTCGCCACCGCACACCGTTTGTCATTCGTTCGTCCCAACATCAAAAATATACCTCACCACAAACCTGCATACACAACCCCGTTACCACCATCCATTTTGACTCATACTACTGAAATCCCCAATGCCTTTTTCCTGCAAGAAGAAAGAAACAATCCAATAACCCTTAATCAATTACAACCGTGACAAATCAAACCAGACAATGAAACTATACCCTCCATGCCTTTGTCCATCTTCAATCAGCAACCATGAGATTAAAGCACTAAGCTAGATACTCGCCAAAAAAACACAATAGAAAAAGAAATAAAACAACAAAACCAGTTCCTTCATCGTCACCTGTTCAGCCTCCCTTCACCCATTAGCGTCACCCCAACTCAATCACAATACATACTCATCATTTCTAGTCTTGGTAAACCAAAACATCAAATAATAGACCGCGACTCTGGTGAGACTGTGCCGCAGCAAGGCAGTCTACTCAGGTCGCTGGAATGGCCAGGAGAAGCTGACCCAACGAAAGTCGCGATCGAGGAAGAAGATGACCCATCTAGTGGCGGCGATCACGGCCAACGACGATGGTTGGATTCGTTCATGGTGGGGAAGACTAGACTCAGGGAAGCAGCGGTTCTTACCTCCCTTGCGCGGTTGATCCTGTTGATGGTTGGTGTCGCCGGCGACGCCTTGGATTGAGTGGCGACAACTCCGGCAGCGAGTCGCGTCGCCGGCGCGACCCTGGTTCGTGATCTGGAGGCGGCTGCGGCCAATTTCAGTGGAGGCAACGGGAGCGGCGTGATCTCGGAGATGGGGCCTATTGCGCGCGAAATGAAGGAGAGAAGGAAGAACCTGGCACCATGGCCGGCGACGACTCCGGTTGGCGCTATGGCCGGCGACGACTCCGGCGACTAGCATTGTCACTGGCGATGTTGTGGCTGCAACACGCGATGGCCGGAGAAGGTCGAAAGGCTTGAACAGTGGAAGTGGGNGCTACTGGATGCTTCGCTCAAAGGAGGAAAGGCCAAGTCTCTAGGTGTTTTTGAATGGTGGAATGAAAGCACTATTGGCAGACCCCTGTTGTGTCTGAATTTGGNGGAAAGGCTTGTAAAAGCCTTGGGCCGGACCTGGGTCCTTTCTTTTCTTAAATTTTTTAATTATTAAAAAAATATAAAAAATTTTGTACCCCCTTTTCCCATCTTGGCACACCCCTTTCCTTTTTTTTTGTTCTTAGTTAGGCCTCGAGCCCAAAGGCAATTCAGGGTCTGCCTTCTTTATGCAGCCACTTTTTTAGTTTTTCCCTCTCCATCGATATTTTGGGCCTTTTTTTTATTTTTAATTTCTTTTACGTCTTTTATTTGCCCTTTTGTTTCTTATCTTATTTCTTTTATTTTGTTTTATTTATATTTTTTTTATGTTATTTCATTCTATTTTTTTTCTATCTTATATCTTTATTTATTTTATTTTGTTCTATTTTATTTTATTTTTTCTAGTTTCGTTTTTTTCTTCTATTTTCCAATTTAGATATTTACCTACTTTTCAAATATATAAACAAAATTTTTTTCAAAGGTTCAAGCATGTGTGTGATCTTTCGCATCGTCCTCGTGCTAAGACCTTTTCTCCCTTTATAAAATTAAAAAATATATTTTAAAGGTTTAAGCACGTGTGTGATCGCACTCATCGTCCTCGTGCTAAGACCTTTATTCCTTTTATAAAAAATTAAAAAATACGTTTTAAAGGTTTAAGC